>NC_091753.1:19598960-19671460 GCF_043380555.1 Nothobranchius furzeri | reverse complement strand
AACAAACGCTTCGTCAGCCACCCTCCGTGTCAGACCCCTGACGCCAAAAGTGCCCTTTTTCGTTACTTATGTGCGAAAAGGGTTTTTCCCTTTTCTGACTGCAGATCCCAATGCAGCGTAAAACTGACGTGATGGGATGTCCGCAGCCAGGGCACCAAACAAGCTCATGTTACCTAACCTTATCCTCTTGTTATTTAACCTTCCCCTCACCCCTATCCTAACCTTAACCATCTTGCTAGCGAACACGTTATTGATGTGTTGGTCGCTCTAAAAGCCGGCTCTATGAAGTGAACGGGGGGGAGCCGCCTCGTCATTGGTCGGGTTTGGACCGAGGCAACGCGAGGGGGAGGTTTCAACTACCACGGTGGAGGTTAAAAGTAGAGGGTATTTGTAACCTCCCCCTCGCCAGATGGTATGTTCTAACGTTCCCGTTGGGCCGCAAATACGAAAATTCACAGTCAGAATGCATGGGAAACAAACGCTTGATCGCAGTGAGAGTAACGATTAGGTAACAAGAGGGTTAAGGTTAGGATGAGGGAGAGGGGAAGGTTATAAATAGTGAAACGTTAAGGTTTAGGTGCGGTTAAACGAGCTGGTTCGGTGCCGCATCAGCGGATATCCCATCACGTCAGTTTTACACTGCATTGGGATCTGCAGTCAGAAAAGGGAAAAACCCCTTTTCGTACATAAGTGATGAAAAGGGTACTTTTGGCGTCAGGGGTCTGACGCGGAGGGTGGCTGACCAAGCGTTTGTTTTTGACGCGCTGGGAGTGAGAATGTGTTGCTTAAAGAAGCAGTTACAGGTCTGTGACAGCCAGAAATATTGCTTGTTTGTAGGAGACCAAATACTTATTTTCCACCATAATTTGCTGATTGAGTCTCTAAAAATCAGACAATGTGATTTCCTGGATTATTTCTCTCATTTTCACTCTCATTGTTTACCTAGGTTTACCTAGTGTTGTACAGTAACACAATTCATGTACCAGTGTTACGTATTTAGAATACTACTGTATTCTGTTACAATGCTGCTATTTTTAAACATAGTATTTAGAATACAGTTCATTTACTTGTGTGTTTTCGTAGCCTGTCATGCCCTCCTTTTCATGTGAATATACGTATAATCTAGCCATGGTCCGCTGATGGCTCTCAGCTGTGAAGCAGGATCTACGACTGTGTTTCAAACTGTCTCCACTTGCTGTTGGATAACAATAAACGTGACATACTCATCGCTACGAATGTCAGCCAATGAGGTAGTCCGCCATAGTCTGTCATGTCACGCTGTGAGCCAGGAGGAGGTGAGGACCCAAGATGCAGTAACCAGGATGACACGAGGCAGGAGTATTAGAAAAAAGTAAAGTCCTTTATTAGGGATAAACGTTCAAAGTAAAACTCCAAAAAGGGCGGGAAGCCAAAAACATTAATCCAAAATCCTAATGCGTAATTCCTAGAGACCTAGTGCTCCTTTAAAGAGCAGACCTGGAGATATCCAAAAGCCAAGAGACCAAGAGAGGGAACGAGACAACGCTGACACAAACAATGGGCCAACAACATATTGAGACGCAGACAGGGTTATATACACAAGGGCTGGGTGATTAGGGAATTGTTCACAGGTGAGACTAATTAACAGAGGGGAGGAGCACAGCGGAGTAGGGGAGGAAACCAGACCTAACAATGGGGAAGGGAACAAAATGAACTGAAGGGAGAATACTGACTAGATAAACACTAACAGAAGACTAATGATAAGTGAGGTGACTAAGGGAAAACAGGAGGGAAACCTAGAGAGAGCCTGGAGGGGGCTGGGGAACCACAGGAAGGCACAAGAGGAGCACAAGGAGGCACATAAGGGGAACCTAGAGAGGGATGGAGAGCACAATGAGACACATGAGGGAGATGCAGAACGCAGACCATGACACGTTAAAGAAGATGCAAATACATCCTTTATCTAAATAAACTTGGCTTCCTCAATCTGCTCTTGACTCGAAGAAAAGTAAGTAGGTTTTATTTTTATAGCACTCGTCACAGACAGAGAATCACAAAGTCCTTCACATAAAATAAAAACAAAGCTAAAGAAATCATGACGTGGTTAAATCATAATGATCTAAAACAAACAGAAATCAATTTAATAAAAAACAAGTCGCAAAATTATAAGAATATCATAAAACAAATGAAAGATGATTCCAAATTCCAGTTAAAAAAGCAAAAGATTTACGTGAAAGCAGCTTTAATAAAAGGTTGTCAGCTGTGTTTTAAGGTGCCGAGACTGTTAATACTACGTAAGGATAAAGGAAGATCATTCCTGTCGCAACTGCATGGAAGGAGCGATCACCTCGACTTTTGTATCTGGTCTTTGGAACTTCTAGAATTTTCTGGTGGATGGACCTGAGGGCTCGGGCAGGAGCATAAGCCTTTAAAAGTTCAGTAATGTAGGGAGGAGCTTGACCATGTAGAGCACATGTGTCAGACACAAGGCCCGTGGGCCAGATGTGGCCAGCGGAGCATTTTTATGTGGCTCGCAAGATACATATCAAAAATATATTAAAACTGACCCGCTGGCCGATTTTTCCGTAAAGAATACAACTCCCATGATGCTTTGCGGCATTAGCGCGGAGCCTACCCACCCCTCCTTTGTGTTTTTTCCAGCGTCTGCTGCCGGTGTCTGTAGCTCCGCTGTCTCGGACAAACTAAACACTCCTCTCACTCAGCGCCGAGTTCACTCAGCTATTTTCTGACGTTGAAGCCCAGAAACTGAGATTTTAACCGCTCAGTAATGTGTTCACAACTGAAAGAGAAAGTTTTCCAACTAACTTCCAGACAGAGCTGATATAACTCCAGCGAGCAGCGACACGCTCAAATCAGCATGACTCCGTGGCTGCTGTCGTTTTTATTTTTCCTCCCCGACACACAACAACGTGGTCAAGCTGCTCAGACATGTTCATCAGCACAAACCTATGTGAGCACCTGTCAGGGCTGGACTGGGACAAAAATTCAGCCCGGGCATTTTGACTGGAGACCGGCCCATGTTTTTTTTGGAAAAGACATTAAGCCTTACGCTGTTTCTGACACACACCAACGTACACTTTCTTATTGGTAGTATTTATGTATCAATCTAATAAACGTAAACCTACACCATCCTTCCTATCCTGGTATTCTAAAAAGTAGGGTTGGGGGTAACTGATTATTTTTAAAATGATTATTCTGACGATTATTTTATTGAATAGTCGACTATTCTAATGACTATTTAGATGATTAATCTAGTGATTACTTTTCTATTGCACAATTAATAAAAACCAAAAAATTCTCAAATAAATTCCTCCAAAAAATTGATAAGTTGTTACTGTAAGAGAATAAACACTACAGGCCTTCCATTTTGTATAACACTGCTTTTATTGTGTTGCGGTTGTTTATGTTCTGGTGACGTATAGAACTTGGGAGTGCAGGCTGCTGCCTGAGAGGTGGTTGGAGACGGAGTGTCTCCATGCTGCTTTGATTTGTTCACTTATGTGCATGAGGCGAGTGGTGTTACGACCCTTGCTGGGGAGTCACGTGTTTCTCCTATTTTAACTGTAAATCCTTCATGCTGTTATATTTATAACAAGAAACAGATATTCGGACAGAATATTTTCATGTTTATTCGAATATGATTGTGGAACACACCCAGCATCATAATAAATGAAGTAATATTTATGCCAATTTAAGCCTTTATGGGTGACCAGGACTCTGTGATCAATTTTTGGCAAGGGAAATTATCATTTGTTGCCATTTTTTAGGTGTTTATGAATGTGGAAGACACCCAGCATCCTGTGATGGCACTAATAACATCAAGAGATAATAAATAAGGTAATATTTAGGTCAATTTAACCCTTTACACGTGACCAGGACACTGTAATCAATTTTTGGCAAGGGAAATGATCATTTGTTGCCATTTTTGAAGTGTTTATGAATGTGAAAGACACCCAGCATCCTGTGATGGCACTAATAACATCAAGAGATAATAAATAAAGTAATATTTAGGTAAATGTAACCCTTTACACGTGACCAGGACACTGTAATCAATTTTTGGCAAGGGAAATTATCTTCTTTTTTTTCTTTTTTTGCCATTTTTGGGGTGTTTTTGATGATACAGTAGGCAGTATGAGTACAGTAACATCAACAGATAATACATAAAACCCTTATTTGGTCAATTTTAGCCTCCATGAAAATCTGAGCGATTCAATCACTTTTTGGCAAGTAAAATGCCATTTTAGTTGTCTACAATTAAATCATCAATAAAGAATTTAAAGATATTTTGAGGCATTTCTTATAGGTAAACGGGAGGGTGTAGTCTATTTGGCAAGTGACAATCTTAATTTTATGTGCTGAAGTGCTTTTATCTTGTTACTTTTAAATAGAGCAACGTAATGTATAGATAGCAACCTACACAGTGTCATTAAAGCCAAAGCTTGATCATTTTAAATACTTTTTTTCAAGTAAAAATGTGCCCCAAACTAGTTAACTGTGGCTCCATGTCAAGTGGACTAAAGAAAGGAAGGGGAAAAAATTAAATCGCTGGAGAATTGTTTATTTCCATTTATACAACGTTTACATTCAATACAGGGTGCCATTTTACATTGTTTATTTATTTTTTTAGTATCAAGGCTGTAACATAAAGAAAGCCAGTTCTTACCACAAAGTTTGTGGCACAAACCATCTTTCAATCGCAAATATTGCAAAAAGGATTAATATATCCTCATTGTGAACGTTTAAGACAAATAGCAACACTTAAAACAACTTCCGAACTGGAAAAACTAATGTGGCAAGGTGCAAAAAGGAGTGCCCGGGCGGGATTCGATCCCCAGACTCCCGGGTGAAAGTCATACACTCTAACCAGTCAGCCAAAGGGACATCTTCTTGGCCAAGTAGCCAGGGCGCATTATCAATCGGGACATTGTGACAAGACGCTCACATAGCTACATCTTCCTCCCTCTTTCCACAAGCACGTCCTCGTGCTCCCGCGCAGGGTGCCACAAACACTGCCACACAAATATCCGCGATAAACATCTGTTTAAGTACCGGAAGAGGTTATCTTTGCTTTCTGAATGTCCATATTGCTAGATATGCCGAGTTTTAGGGCGAAATCCTGGGGAATTTTGTCTAGAAATGCAATTACCTAACCGTGCGCGATCCCGCGGTGGCTAATCATTTTTTGGCAGCGAGTCAATTTATGGCACAACACCGGCTCGGGTTTCTCCTCCTCCTCCCTCTTTTCTTCTCCAACCTGTCGCTGGGCTGAGGCTCCATCACTTCCTAAATTGATTTTACTTGAACCTTCACTACCAAACAACTGTGAGATTTTAACACATGTGCCAGCATCAGCCTGAAGGGCCAGTTTCTTTTTTAGTCGAATTTTCTCCGCTCCTCCTTTCCGTTTTTTGTTCTCCATTTTGTAAAGCTCGTCTGTCTGTTTACTGAGATTCACAAACAACTGGCGGGTGCATCAGACCTCTGGCTATTGGTCCAGCCCAGAGTGTATTATTACCAATTGGCCAATCCACCAACTTTTACGAGGCGTCGCGTGGGGCGGCGCGGGCAAGTTGTCCGCAACAACTAGAGGCCAGGAAAAAAAAAAAAAAAAAAGACACCGGCCCATAAAAGATGAAAGGGTCGGCCCAGCGGGCAGTTGCCCGCTATGCCCTATGGTCAGTCCAGCGCTGGCACCTGTTGTCATCTAATGTTAGAGAGGATTATAAGACACCTTTCGTCAAACATTTTGACAGGTCTATTGTTCTTTGACCTTTCATTCCTATTGTTCATTTGACCCTTGACCTTGCCCCCCCTTCCTATCATTAATCAAATGGACAGGTGTATTGTTCAATCTTTGCCCCCCCTTCCGTATCATTAATCAAATGGACATGTGTATTGTTAATTGTCCAGATGGGCTAGACCCCCCACGCCGCATCATCAATGGCGTATTGTTGAGCGTGTCCAGATGTCCATGATCCCCCACGTCATAGGCTAATGTGTGTAATGGTGTGTGGTTTCTTTTTTGTGATAGCCCATCGGTTCCCACAGCCCCTCCCTTCTGAGTGTAATCCTATTGTGTTTAACTCTTTAAAAGCTCAGATCTGTCCGAATGGTGAAAAGCCGAGCTCTAAGAAAAAATGATGAACCACGAGGAGCTGAATGAAGCACCAAGCCACCTCTCAGATATGTTCCTCACCTAAATATGGTATGGTCTGCTAGCTCTTGAGTGAGTGACAGAAGCTGAAGTCAATGCATGAACTTTTGCAGCCTTTTGCTGAACACACACAAACTCTTCAGAGTGACACATTGTCTATGTCATTAATAATCTCTTTGAGATGTTCACGTTGGATTTCGTATGTTCAGTCTTAAACTTTGTGTTTAAATGTGTTATTTACATGCAGCTCACTGACACTTTTTGACCAGAACTAAAACTATTGTGTAAAACTCTCTGTCCAGCAGCACATCAAATTAATGGTTGTAAGCACACACACACACACACACACACACACACACACACACACACACACACACACACACACACACACACACACACACACACACACTTCTCTAAGAAGTAAAAGGATTACATTCAAACATTTCTATCACTTCACAAAAGCAATGGTTTACCATCCTAAACCATTTATGGTCCTGTTGTAAACCACCATGCATTCTCAAGCCTATAAGAACAAAAGTTGATCCTTACCTCAGCGTGAATGAAATGGTTGTACGTTTCCTCAAAGTTAAAGAATCTGTTTTTGTAGTAGCAGACAAGATGGTATGGTCTGCTAGCTCTCGAGTGAGTGACAGAAGCTGAAGTCAATGCATGAACTTTTGCAGCCTTTTGCTGAACACACACAAACTCTTCAGAGTGACACATTGTCTATGTTCACGTTGGATTTCGTATGTTCAGTCTTAAACTTTGTGTTTAAATGTGTTATTTACATGCAGCTCACTGACACTTTTTGACCAGAACTAAAACTATTGTGTAAAACTCTCTGTCCAGCAGCACATCAAATTAATGGTTGTAAGCACACACACACACACACACACACACACACACACACACACACACACACACACACACACACACACACACACACGCACACACACACTTCTCTAAGAAGTAAAGGGATTACATTCAAACATTTGTCTTTGACTAAACCATTCAAACATTTCTATCACTTCACAAAAGCAATGGTTTACCATCCTAAACCATTTATGGTCCTGTTGTAAACCACCATGCATTCTCAAGCCTATAAGAACAAAAGTTGATCCTTACCTCAGCGTGATGCTTTTAAGATCTGTTGAGCTTTTTTAAAGTTCATTCTGAACAATTTTGCACAGCCAGCGACTTCTGACAAAGCAAATGACTTCTTTTTTTTTTTGCAGGTGGCGGGAAAGTTTTAAAAACAAAGAACTGGTTGAACCAAATCGTCACAGAAACAACACACAAAAAGCAAATTACTTACTTTTTTTGCAGGTGGGCTGTATTGAAAGAGTGGCGGGAAAGTTTTAAAACAAAGTTCTGGTTCATTCTAAACAAGTCGGCATGGTAACAATTCACAAAAGCAAATGACTTGCTATTGTTTCAAAGAGCTATTTAGGTGAACAGCATCCTTTGGTTCGTCATCATCAACACTGAAAGCTTAACCCCTCGCCTCCTGCCTTTAGTGTCACATTTTGTTTTCACTGTCACACACACACACACACACACACACACACACACACACACACACACACACACACACACACACACACACACACACACACACACATTGCTTCCTGCCTCAGAGAAAAGATTTGATCCATTTTGTAGGACCTATAACAGCTGAAATAAATAAAAAGCTGTTTATGAGGTTTGTTTTTTGGGAGGGGTGGATTAGTAAAGTCTCAGAGCTGACGTACCTCTGGTCAAACCTTTAATGTCATACCTCTCAGAATAGTTAAACTAAGGCACATGCATGTCGTAAACGGATTTACACACGAGTGAAAGAGCTGCTACATTTTAACCAAAACATGAGCGAAGAAGAAGAATAAGAAGAACCGATGGATACGTGTTTTGAATATAGCCTTCCTCTGCTAAAAACAACGTTCGAATTGAGACATGATGAGATTTCAGGAAGAAATGTCCGGTACAAAAACGGTACGGTATTATTTTTTGGATCGTAAAGGTTTTTTTATTTCTGCTCCGGGGAGTTTTGATGAAGCAATGGATACGAGCACACACACACACACACACACACACACACACACACACACACACACACACACACACACCCATCTGGCAGATGTTCACGTTGGATTTCGTATGTTCAGTCTTAAACTTTGTGTTTAAATGTGTAAATATTTACATGCAGCTCACTGACACTTTTTGACCAGAACTAAAACTATTGTGTAAAACTCTCTGTCCAGCAGCACATCAAATTAATGGCTGTAAGCACACACACACACACACACACACACACACACACACACACACACACACACACACACACACACACACACACACACACAACTCTAAACAACCATTCATACATTTGTCTACCTATACAACAAAGCAAATGACTCTGTATTGTTTATAAACATTTTTTTTCGACCAATCGCAACCGTTTTCTATTCAAGATTTTTTTAAACAGCTGTATAAAATGTAAAAGCGCATTTTCGGAGTCGTGATTTGAGGTGTAACAAGCTAAGATGACGGGTAAGTTTTTAACTCAAGACGCAAATCTTTTTTTTTCTCTTTCTGGTTTAACATCTTTATTTTCAGACGCTATTGTCATATCGGACGGCGAGTGGGAAGAAATTCCTATTGAGGAATTAACTTGTAAGACACCGGTCCCCCTGGATGATTTGTCTAAAATTAATCGCGCGGTCGAGAATCTGAGTGAGTGGATTTTATAAATATATACGTAACGTTCTTTTCTTCAACTGAGAAATATCTCATTTTACAGAAAAGGAGGGGGTTCAACCTTACCCCGGAAGTGATAACTTTTACCCAACCACGCCTCCATCCACCAGCCGAACCGTCTTACATTCGTATCAGCCCAGCCATACCGTCAGATCACACGGGAATGCGAGCGTGAAAGCTGTTCGTTACAGGACCATCACGCCGCAGACGATCCTCGAAGCTGGTAAGTGATTACAAAATAGCGATTAATAAGTCAGAGATGTGTCGTTCATATTTATCGTTTTTATTCTTCAGAGCAACGTCCGACGGCCTACGCACCCCCAATATCTCAGCCCCCACCACCTCCAACCCCTTCTCATGCGCGGACGGATGGTAACGATAAAAAAACAACTGATTAATAAGTCAAAGATGACTCGTACACATTTACCGTTGTTTTTTTATCCTTTCAGAACAACATCCGACAGCCGCTTCAATATCTCCGCCCACACCTCCTCCTCCTCCTCCTCCTCCCCCTTCTCCTGCACAGGGTAAGAGATATATAAAAAGGTGGTTATTTACTTCAAAGATGATTCGTTCATATTTTTCCTTGTTTTTATTCTTTCAGAACAATCCGACAGCGACTCTGAAACCGCTGAACGTGGTCCTGAGCAGCCAGCCGGTGAAAATATATGTAACTCTCATATAAGCTCTTTTATTATTCATTCTTACATGCTACTCTTTTTATGGGATCATGTTATACTGTCCTGCACAAGCTCTTAAAACAGCTGCAGGAACTCCAAAAGGGAGATGTTTCTGCTCATCTTCTAATTACAAGTTCTTGTGACATGTTAGATCCTGCCTAACAAGGCAATATATATATATATATTTACTTTAAAAGCTCATTTTATTATTCTATGCTATGGAAACTCGCTCAGATACTCACGGCCTCCACACAAAGATTAATAGCTGTGTATCTTTTCCTGCACAAGAGAAAGGAGTGTGCACATTCCATCTCCACTCAGTGCCTCTCGGTACCAGTGAATGTATCTTCTCCTGTCATGAATATATCAGGATGTTCCTGGTAATCTCAAGGAAACTGTCCGCTAACAAGGCTGTTATTTTCACCTGTCATGATCATTGACGTATGTACATGGCAAACTGCGTATGTAACATTCCTGTAATCTTCAATAAAAATCAGCCGTTTTCAGTAGAACGGCGAGAGTCTGTCCGAAGCATCTGGCAAGAGCAGGTCGCGGGACTTGCTGCAGAGACTCTCCCCCTCATGAGCGGCGAAACAGTGAATGGACTTCTGATCATTTGTCTCCTCGTTCTGTCAACTTAAAAGGTGTTTAACTCCATCTACTCCGTACCCGTGCTTGGTCTAACGGAAGAGAGACCAACAAATTTGGCGTCACGAACAGGATTTTTTCTTTTTGAAGAAAAAGGAGTTTTTGGAGGACAATTTGACCAACCGACCCAGTGAACGATCTTGGCACAGAACACCGCGGTGGAAAACAAGGTGAGCAGAGCCTATTATCTAAAATCTGCTCATTGGATTTATCCAAAGCCTTTGTGTCCAGAATCATAGTAGCTGAGGTCCTAAAATAATAGTTGGAGAAGAAAGTGGAGACAAGTGCAGAAAGAATAAGAGATTTTTTGTAATGGTTTAATGGTGAAATGAAATGAGGATTTTTCTAATGGTTTAATGAGTAAATGAGAAAAGGAAATAGTACAGATGAAGGGATGGTGACCCAGGGCTAATAGAGTAGCCCTAAAGTTCCATTTCCAGGTCGTGGCTGACCACACTATTTGCTGACGAGCGGATAGAATATATAACAAGGTTATATAAAGCTTGGCTGGATCCATAGGTGTGGGAACCCTAAAAGTCCACAGGTCAAGGACCTGGTTTTTTTTGTGTTAAGGGAAGGGGAGGCTAAAAGAGAGCTCCCTGGATTTTAAGGTCAAGGACCTGGTTTTTTTTGTGTTAAGGGAAGGGGAGGCTAAAAGAGAGCTCCCTGGATTTTTAAGGTCAAGGACCTTTTCCATGAGATGAGAAAAATGTTCTGAGGTAACTGTTTTTGCATAAGATGATAAATGTTTTGACTGCTTCTGTGTGAAGAGAGCAGTGCTTTTGGCTATTTCTGCGTGCTTTTGGCTGTTTTTGCATAAAATGAGCAATGTTTAAATATGACAAGCAGCCCAGTTGAAGCCACGAGAAATAAGGTTTTATTGAGAAAGTCAGCGGAAGAGGCGATGAAGAAAAAAGGGGTAGATGTTAACAGTAGAGGTAACTGGAGAAAGATTTGGGAAGTGAAGGCTGCAGAATCGAGAGAAAAAAGGCACAGCTGTAGACAAGCTTCACTGTGTGTGTAAGCTGAGTTCAGCCTGTGTGTGTGAGGCGCAGCAAGAGGCTGCTTACGGCTCTGGATTGAAAGTGCAGCACTAGGAGAGTGCAGAATGCAGAGCAGAGTTTTGGGAGCTCCGTGTGTGTGTGTGTGTGAGTGTACAGCGCTGGGTGTGTGTGTGAAGGCCTGATGCGGTACCAGAAAATAAATAAATAAGATAAATAAGAGCTTTAAAAAGTTGCAACTCGTATATGTAAATTACACTGCAGTGCTAAAATTAATGTTTGGAGCTACGCAAAATTCAAATTCTGCAACCCTGTTCTGATCAGTCTTTGAACAGAACACCATAAGTTAATAAATAAAAGGTTTTTAAAGTAACATATGCATATGTATGTGTGTATGTATGTATATGTGTATACATATATATACATATGTAGTGTAGAAGCGTGATAATCATTTGTGTGTGGGGCAGCATGTGAGTGACCCCGATCTGGGGGTTAAGTGACCTGGAGATGAAAAAAGGGAAAAAACCACCAAGAAACGCAAGTAAGGATGTAAATGACAGCTTTATTTTAGAAATATAGTCATATAGCTGCTAAACAGTAAAATCAAAACAGATCTGCAGAAAATAAATATATAAACTATTCCTCAGAGCGCTCTCAAAAAAATTGCAATTGGATTTGCTCTAATGTTACATAAGGCCTGCTTAAAAGCATAGTAAGCATTAAATTCTGAAAATAACCAGTGCAGTGTTAAATAAATTCTGTGCTTAAAATATTATATATATATAGAGAGAGAATAAATAAGTGACGAACTGACTTACTTTAAAAAAAAAAAGACTGTGACAAACAAAGAATGTCGTCTGTGCCATGTGAATGAGTGGATGCGTGTCTTCTTGCATGAGCTGCTTTCGCTGGATCTTCTGAATGACTCAGTTTTTAATAGAGGGAGCAGCTGCTTGAGAAACAGGGTGCGGTCCATGTTTTTACTAGACGGTTATTTAGTTCAAGAGACTGTGGAAACAATAGAAAAAGAATTTATCGTTAGTGTGAGGACAAGAAAATCCCTTAAAATACAAAAGTTGTATGGTCGTGGTTATAAAGGAAGTATTTTGTCTGATTATGGGCCGTGGAGTCAGCTGGACTCCCTCGCTCTCACAGTTTTTCTGTGTAACATGCAGTTTTAAGCCATTTGTGACTTTAGAAAGGATATTTTTCGGTGTTTTGGACGTACCTTAAGGCTTCTGGTTAGGGTACTCAGGAGATCCTTCCTCTCGGACAGATCTAGTGAGAATGACTGGAGTTTCAGCCTGGGGACCTGACTCCACCCACTTTTACACACAGGAGTCCCGCAGTCTAAAAATAGCACAGGGTGCTGCGAAAAGCAGCTCTGAACCTCTCAGGATCATCTTTATGAAAACCATAAAATTAACAAATAATCAGTCAGGAAATAAAATATTTGTTAAATCTTGCTATAAAACAAAATCCAATAATTGTCTTGCCTCAACTTTAAGAACCATTAACGTTAATGGCTGGATTTTGAGATGCTGAATAATGAAAAAAAAACAGATAAACTAAGTATTATTTCCTGTAACCTGGCTAGAAACTGTACTAGGCTGTTTTGAGTTAAAAACTGGTAGATATTTTCCCAAAATAAAATAGATAAATAAAAAATGAAAGGAGGGATCTTGCATTTGGGATAGATTGTGCTTAATGTTTAAAACCTGTGTAGAACTGATTTGATGATTCAGAACAAATTGTGCATAGGAAGTAGTTCAGATTTATTTTTGAGTCAATAAAGTCGACTAAATATTAGAAACCTTCGTTGATTTTGATTTGTAAAAGAGAAAGTTCTGTCCTTTCAACTCAATCAACATATTTAAGGAAAACGTTTGCTGTGCATTGTGGAGGCATGAACTTTACTGGGTGGGCCTGTCACAACCAGCTGCAAAGAATGTTTGGGTCTGACTTCTATACAAAGAGAACCTGGAAGCCCTCACCAAAAACTGTGACTCATAACATCAAGACGGGGAGCACTACAAGATGGACAAAGAGGCAGAAACTTATTTGCCCTGCTGCTGATGAAACAAAGTACAAAAGGGGGAGCATGTGTGCTAACATGTGAACTTTAATCAATGACGGTGGTCATCCTGGACTTACAAAGAGAGGCTCAAAAGAGACTGTTTCCTATGGTTACACCCAGTAAAAGAGTGCTTGCTGCAGTCAGGTAATGAACAAGGCTTTTTGGCAACAACCAGTTGAATTGATGAAATGTCAGAACTGTGGAAAATTTACTAAACTACTGTAGAACATAGTTAACTGAGAAAGTTAGCCTAAAAAAAGATAATAATAATATCAATAAATAAATAAATAATAGGATTAGTAACCTGGATTTCAGCCCAACTCATCATTGGACGTCAATATAATCTTTATTGTCCTAGGATTCTCAGCTGCAGCGGACATGCAGTAAAGCCTTATTTTCTTTTCAAAACGGAATACATCAGCGTCATCACTTATCTTCATTAGTTAAGGAAACGGTGTCTATTTATAAGTCTAGGAGAACGCTTTAGGCTTCAACAGTTTTCTCCTTCGAGCAAACATGCGCAAATTTCCGGACAGTTTATAGTAACGTTCCATCCCATTCCATTCATTGCATAAAAAATAAACATTAAATGAATAATTTGGCATCCAGCTGACTAAATGATTCATGGAACATCTCATCCGAGACAATAGTGAGGTAGAAAATAGTGTTACAAAAATATTGAATAATGGTACCCCTCATTCGATAAAAATTATGTTCACATTTTTATCTTGTGAAATCTTTAACATAATATTTTAATTGGCCTTTTTGACGACAATTGGCTAAAAAGTCTTTAAGATTATCATCACAGGATGGCATGATAAATAAGTAAATAACATAAATAAATAAATAGACAAAAATAAGAGAGAAAAAGCAAAATTAATTAAATGAAACGTAATAGTGATAAAAAGTTAAATTGATCTAAAATCTGTCATTCAGTGCCACTGGAAAAAGGAAGAGGATAGGGGAGTATTTCTTAGCACAAATCATGTTATTGATTTAGCAATGCAGCTTAATTTCAGATGCTTTAAGGATGATACTAACTTGTGTTATAGATGGAGGAGTAGCACAGAAACACTTCTAGATGAGGAGATAAGGAAAAAAACTGCTGATTACCAACACTATGCACAAACAAACCTGTAACTGCAGTTTCGTTATTTATGAATTAACCTTAAGTAGTGAATTAATTCTTAGGATTTCTTGTGCGAGTAGTGTTCCTAAAAAAGAAAGAAAGAAAGAAAGAAAGAAGGTAAGAAAGACAGGTAGTTTAGGTAAGGGACAACCTGAAACTTTTTGGTTGAATTGATAGTAAAGTGATTGTCCTAATTTCTAATTGGAGAGATCACATCGCAACGTGAGTTTAGAACAGCAGTTATGGGAAGTTTTGTTGGATTAATTTGATTACACGCTTTAGGTCTTATTTTTTCTTTCCACTGATTTAGCGTTAGGTTAAGTATTTCACACTTTCGCTTCAGTCTGACATTTGCTTGGTGTGTGAGGGCACAGAGACGTGTATGGACCGTGTGTTTGACTGTGTTTGTCTTGTTTGTTTGTTTATTTATCTATATGGGCGTGGCTGAGCCTTGAGAAACATCAACAAAGCCATTGGGCTATTCTGAGTAAATTGACCAATTCAAATTCAAATTCAGGATCCTGAAACAATTTGGCTATAACCTCTAATTGATGAAGGACATCTTAAGAATTCATTATACAAGGCTTCCTCTCCAGTGTTGCCGGAACTGACATAAAACCCATGCATGGTTGTATGTTTTAGTTTGATCATTTATACTCATTGAATTATTGTTGTTTGCTTTGTGTTTTAATTTCTTTGTAATTTTTCTCTGTGACACAGGTGGAGATGCTGGTGGCGAAGTGGATCCCACTCATTTCTTTCTCCCACACACATTCTTACTCTCTCCCTCTCTCTGTGTGTGTATGTGCATGTGTATGTGTTTGTGTGTCTGTGTGTGTCCATGTCGTGATGTCACTGTACCTTTAATTGCGCTTGCTGTTCGTAACTGTATGTGTCTGATGTTGAAGGTATCAGAGGCTAGGGTCAGTAAGAGCTAGGACATTTTTGTGCATAACCTCTAATCCCTAGGCGATCGGTCCGGGGAACTTCTGGTCCGGCCGGAGTGTGAATCTTCCTACCAACTATCTGCCGAGATCAAGGACTGCACAAGCCGAGAAAGCCTTCATTGGACCAAAACTACACACACGAAGAGGCTTCGTCTTCGGTGCCAGGCGTCTGGGTCCTGCTAAAAGTCACCAAAAGGAAGTGGACGGAACCGAGGTGGACCGGGCCATACAGGATCACGGAGAGGACGTCACACGCTGTCCGGCTGGACGGGAGGAGCCTAACCTGGAAGAGAAGCAGCTGACATCTGCCTAACCAGAGAAAGGATCCAAAAACCAGGAAGAGAAGTAGCTGACTGCAGTAGCATGCCAAGCTGCCACCACATCCTGCAGGACGAGAATCATGACATCATCACCCCCTGCAGCTGCCTGGAGCCAGTGAAGGGTCCTCAACAGGGGGAAGAAGTAACCACCCTATGAACATTCTACAAAGGTTCTATTTAACACCCTCATTTATTTTACAAGGGTAATATTTTACACCCTCCACCTGCTGACCCAATTATCCAGATGCCCTTGTTACTAGCCAATCCTAAAATCTATTTGGGAGGGGAACTCTCTGATGATAGTGATGACTCTCATGATGAAGAAGATGTTGTTAGAGTGTGAGAATGTTCAGTGATTTATGTAACCATCCCTTCACCAGTTCATTTTTATGATTTTTTTGTTTGTTTTGTTTTATTTTTTGTTGATCATTGATGTCCTAGGCATGCACACTCTATGCCAACAGGTGTTCGCCCCAAAATTGAGATATGACAAATGGGGGGACATGGGGGAATTTTCCCTATAAACATATGATAATTAGGGTTTTTCGCCCTCATATGGAGTTGCATGCGATCCATACATGTTGTGACATGTTCAGTTGAAAGTATAATCATGTTTTTTGTATTAGTTTACTGCTAGAGATATGAGAAAATGTAATCTGATTGATTGTTTGTATTGGTGTTTTAAAACTCTGCTTATTATATTCTTTTTGATGGAATTTGGAGTTGTTATTGTTTTGATTTCCTACATCTTTGTTGAACTCTTAAAAGAGTTCAAAAGGGGGATTGAAAATATATGTAACTCTCATATAAGCTCTTTTATTATTCATTCTTACATGCTACTCTTTTTATGGGATCATGTTATACTGTCCTGCACAAGCTCTTAAAACAGCTGCAGGAACTCCAAAAGGGAGATGTTTCTGCTCATCTTCTAATTACAAGTTCTTGTGACATGTTAGATCCTGCCTAACAAGGCAATATATATATATATATTTACTTTAAAAGCTCATTTTATTATTCTATGCTATGGAAACTCGCTCAGATACTCACGGCCTCCACACAAAGATTAATAGCTGTGTATCTTTTCCTGCACAAGAGAAAGGAGTGTGCACATTCCATCTCCACTCAGTGCCTCTCGGTACCAGTGAATGTATCTTCTCCTGTCATGAATATATCAGGATGTTCCTGGTAATCTCAAGGAAACTGTCCGCTAACAAGGCTGTTATTTTCACCTGTCATGATCATTGACGTATGTACATGGCAAACTGCGTATGTAACATTCCTGTAATCTTCAATAAAAATCAGCCGTTTTCAGTAGAACGGCGAGAGTCTGTCCGAAGCATCTGGCAAGAGCAGGTCGCGGGACTTGCTGCAGAGACTCTCCCCCTCATGAGCGGCGAAACAGTGAATGGACTTCTGATCATTTGTCTCCTCGTTCTGTCAACTTAAAAGGTGTTTAACTCCATCTACTCCGTACCCGTGCTTGGTCTAACGGAAGAGAGACCAACACCGGTAAGCTGTTTCACAAAACCGCTCTGCAAAGTATATTTAATTTTTGAAGTAGAAAAGATGATGTTTTTTATCCTTTCAGAACAACCCACGACCGACGAAGAGAACGCCCCACCTCCTGTACCTGTACAGAGTAAGTTAAATTTATATATATAATTTATTAAAAGCTCGTTCATTTTATTTATTTTTATTTATTTTTTCATCAGAAAAACGGCTGAAGAAAAAGAAGAAAAACATCCGTCTTTCACCGATTCAACGGCTAAACAGGATGAAAATGGCCTACTTGCTTCTGCAGGTCAATTCTGGCCTGGTCGAAGTGGTCCAACAAGTGCTGGCTCTGTAAGGAGGACGACGCAGAGTTTTTTTCTTCATTTTTAGTAGGTTATTAATGTCTTTGTATCATGAGTGAAAATTGGTTTGACGACCTTTCAGATTTGTTTGAAGTATATGATGAATTAAATGTAGTTGATGATGATGAATTGTTAGATCGAATTTTAGCCAGCCAAAATCCCTCAGATGAGGCCGATAATTTGGTGTTAAATGACTGGTTTGATTTAAGCGGACTGAGTGAAGTAGATGAATTAGCTTCAGATAGTGAGATCTTAGCATCCCAAGCCGTTTCAAACGAGGTCGATCAAATTCTAGCAAATTCAGATTCGCCTTCATCAGAAGCTGTAGATGAAATATTGAGACAATTAGAACACCAGCAGCACGTAAACGAGGTCGATCAAATTCTAGCAAATTCAGATTCGCCTTCATCAGAAGCAATAAACGAAATTTTGAGACAAATAGAACACCGGCAGATCGGAGGGAGCGTAAACGCAGCTTTTAACCAGCGTGAAATTAGAGAGAGAGTGTCTTTTCAAGCAATCAACGACCCAGCCGAGTTTTATATTAATCTGATGGAAATATTAAACAGGTTTGCTGAAAGAGGAAGCCAGATCGCGCGTCCCAACGATAGAGTCCAGTTTGAAATTAATACTTTACACACGACGCACCACGTTAATTTTAATTATGACGGATCAAATATGTTAAATCAGCTTCAGTATTTACTGGATCTGTTAGTCCAATCAAATGAAGCATTAGAGGCCGACAACGAATTTAATTTCAGACTGCAAGTGATAAATAACCCGTCCGGCGGCGGAAAACGAAAAATCGAAACCATTCTGGATCACGAATTAGTCAATAAAAAACGAAACCATCTCATTTGCCCTCCAGAGGCCAATCAGCCGTTGTGTTTTGCGCTAAGCATAGCCGGCCTGTTAAATCCCTCAGCGAGAGATACAGAATTATTGAATGTGGCTAAAAATATTCATCAACAGGCAGGGCTTCAGGAGCAATCAACCGTTTCATTTAGCGACGTGATTCAATTTGAAAATATTGTTCAAAGAAAAATAATCATTTTTTACAGATCCGACAGAATCATTTCTAAATTTGAAACAGATTTTAGCGATCGAACAAATCCGTTGTTCATTTTGCTACTCAATCAACATTATTACGGCATAAAAAATATTAAAGGTTTCTTAGGAGCCAAATATTTTTGTTCATGGTGCTTTTCCGCTTATAATAACATAAACGGACATCATTGTAATTGGTTCTGTCGCGTGTGTAATACCGATTTATGCAAACGGACAGAAACGTCTCTCATCACATGTTCTGATTGTAATCGAATATGCCAAAATGTAATATGTTTTCAAACTCACAAAACACCTGTTTTCAGGCCTCAAGCAAACAGGTTAGTTTCTCCTTGCGAAATGTTTAAAAAATGCACCATTTGTAAACAAACTTATTACATCGCCATGGGTGGAAATGGTTCACAGCACGTTTGCTCAGCGACCAAATGCATCGTTTGCAAACAGTCGGTGGTCACGGACGATCATCGCTGTTTTATTCAGCTTGAAAAAAAAGATGACGGTTTAACGGAAAAGGTTATTTATTACGACACTGAAACGTTTACGGATCAGAACGGTGTGCATACACCTTTTTTAATCTGTGCAAAATCCGATTCAGGCGACGTTTGGGAGAAATTTGGTTTAGATTGCATTAAAGATTTTATTATGCAGATGCGTCGTCCTAAATTCAGCAATTATACATTTGTTGCACACAATGCGCGTGGATTTGATGCTTATATAATTCTGAGCGCTATGTGTCAATTAAAAATTGTTCCCAAAAATATACTCATGCAAGGCTGTAAAATCCTGAGTTTTCACGATCCAGATTTCGGGTTGAGATTCATTGATTCCTTAAGTTTTCTCATGATGAAATTAGCCAACCTTCCAGCTGCTTTGGGCTTTACAGATAAAACTAAAGGTTATTTTCCTCACAGATTTTCATCGCTTGAACATCTGAATTATAAAGGACCTTACCCAGATGTCAGCCATTATGGGTTTGAACAAATGTCTCCGGAGCATAAAAAAATATTTTTAGAATGGTACACCGATGTGTCTAAACAGCAGCTGTTTGATTTCAGAAAGGAGGCCGTGTTTTATTGTAGAAACGATGTGGAAATTCTGCGTAAAGCATGCGGTATTTTCAGAGAGGAGTTTTTTAATGAAACAGGTATCGACCCGCTGAAATCTGTCACGATCGCTTCAGCTTGCATGCGCGTGTTTAGATCAAAATTCCTAAAACCAGACACATTGGCCATTCCTTGTCCGCTCGGTTATCGACCGCAACAAAAACCATTTTCAAGTTCAAGCATCGTGTGGTTGGAATGGGTTTCACACAGTCAAAATGTAGACATTCAACACGCTTTAACGCCTTTGGGGGAGTATAAAGTGGGAGATTTTTATCTCGACGGATATGCTGTGATTTCAGGCGTCGAACAAGGGTTTGAGTATATGGGTTGTTTTTTCCACGGCTGTCCAAAATGTTTCTTACAGTCATCCATATGTCCTCTGAGAAAAATCACTTTTGGTGAAATTTATGACAAAACCGTCGAAAAGCTTCAGTCGTTGGAAACTGTGCATCGATTAAAAATGAATGTCATTTGGGAACATGATTGGCAGGAGATGGTAAAAACTGATCCGGACGTGAAACAGTTTGTCTCAAGATTTGATCCACCGCCGGCTCCTCTTTTACCTCGTGAAGCCCTGTATGGAGGCAGAACTTGTCCGGTTCGGCTGAGGCATTCTGCTCAGAGCGGTGAAAAAATCCACTATGTGGATTTTACGAGTCTGTACCCTTATGTAAACGCCACACAGACTTACCCCATAGGCCATCCCAAAATTCATGTTAAAAATTTCAGAGATCCGAGTCACTATTTTGGCTTGATTAAAGCTGTCGTTTTGCCACCCAGAAAACTGTTTTTCCCTGTTCTGCCTTTTAAAACATCCAAAGGTAAACTCGTTTTTACACTGTGTCGCACATGCGCTGAAATGAATAATCAATCTGATTCTTGTTCACACAGCGCGTCTCAACGTGCTTTGACGGGCGTTTGGGTGAGTGTAGAGTTCAATTACGCTTTGGATTCAGGTTACAGTCTGGTGAAAATGATTGAAGTCTGGGATTTTGAGAAAAGCAGTAAAGATGTGTTCGCAGGTTACATTAACACGTTTTTGAAGCAGAAACAACAAGCGTCTGGTTTTCCTGAAGGATTGATTGACGATGACTCAAAAAGAAAATACATTCAGGACTACCAACTTCGTCAGGGAATACTATTAGATGCGTCTAAGATTCAGCACAATCCTGCTAAGCGTGCCATTTCAAAATTATGTCTCAATTCACTCTGGGGGAAGTTTGGTCAAAGAGATGATCTTGTACAAACCACATTTGTTCAAAAACCTGATGAATTTTTTGACATTCTGTTTTCAGGGAGATACAATGTTAAATTCTTCAGTTTTCTCACTTCAGGAGCCGTTCTGGTGCAACACAGTTTGGCAGAAAAATGCCTAACGACTCCTGGCAGAAGCAACAACATTTTTATCGCCGCTTTCACCACAACTTATGCCAGATTGAAATTATTAAATGCGTTGAACAAACTGGGAAATCGCGTCATTTATTACGATACAGATTCTATAATTTATTCTGTCAAAGAGAACGAGTGTGTTTTACCAACAGGACCGCTGCTGGGGGATTTAACCGATGAACTGCACGGCGATTCCATCACGGAATTTTCATCAGCCGGTCCAAAAACGTATGCTTACAAAACCCGGGACCGCCAGCAGGTGGTGATAAAGGCTAAGGGTATCACACAGTCATTCATTTCATCTGATCACATCAATTTTGACAGCTTAGCGCTGCTGGTTGAGGGGTATGTGGCTGGAGAAAGGGGAAGATTTTTGCAAACTCAACAGGATGTCATCAAGAGAGATAAAAAAGATCTCACTCTCGCGAATGTTTCATTTGTGAAAAGGTTTCGTGTGATTTTTGATAAGCGGAGGTTATTTGCTGACGGCTGTACAGAACCATTTGGGTATTAAAAATGGAAACTGATTTTGACGCTAGACTAAAGTCTCCATTCAGTGCACAAATTGCTGGTCCGTCAGGCTGTGGAAAAACCTTTTTTGTAAAAAGTATTTTGGAAAATTGTATGCAATGTTTAACTGAAATGCCAAAAAACATCGTGTGGTTTTTTACATCTTATCAACCTATGTATGATGATCTTTGTAATAAAAGTATTCGATTCATTCAAGGTCTCCCGCTTTCATTCGAGGATGATGATTTATTTCCATCGGGTCAAAACCACTTGGTGATCTTGGATGACATGATGTCTCAAACCTCCAGCCATCCTGGAGTGCTAAAATTATTTACGCAGCTGAGACATCACAGAAATATGAGCGTCATTTTAATCACTCAAAATGTTTTTCATCAAGGAAAACATAGTCGTTCCATCAGCTTAAACACCAATTATTTGATTTTGTTTAAAAACCCTCGAGATAAATTGCAAATCAATGTTTTAGCAAATCAAATATATCCTACCCAAAAAAGATATTTCATGGAGAGTTTTCAAGACGCTACGTCAGAACCGTACGGTTATTTAATTGTGGATTTAAAAGCGGAAACGCCAGAATCTTTCCGTCTCCGTACGGGTTTACTTCCGGATCAGCTCACCGCGGTGTATTTGCCTAAAACAGAGCCATGTCAGCCCGGATAAAACGCAACGCCAAGATTCTACGTGCTTTGTCACGTATGAAGCATCGCCAACGTCAGGAGTTTTTAAAAGGGTGCTCCGAGGACGTTCTCAAGGCTTTGTGTGAGATAGCTTTAAACGTGATCAAAGGAAATATACGTCTGTCGCCGCGTCAATTTCGAAAGTTGTCTAAAAGCAAAACGGTGCTCAGACAGTTGACTCATAACAAAACTAGCCTTTTTAAAAAAAAGAAGCTTTTAGTCGGCCAGAAAGGCGGATTTCTACCCATACTACTAGCAGCCGCTGCGCCTCTGATCGGCGAACTGATAGGTGGCTTAATAAGGAAATAAACGATGGCTTCTCAAAAAATGTTTATGGTGACCCCCCAACAATTACGTCAGCTTGTTAAACCTACGATACGGGACGTGGCTGAAGAGAATCTTGACTCTGAAATGAAATTAATTATGCAGGAGACGGGATTAACGCCGTATGAGAAAATTAAAAAATACAATGCGCTGCTACAGCGTTATCTGAAGTTGATGAAAAGCGGACTACACGAAAGTGCAACTCCCACTGAACCGCCCACTGTGACGGCTGAGCCTACGTCAGCTGTAGAAACAGCGGCTGACACGCTCATTAATGAAACGCTACAGAATCTTCCTGTGCGCGGAAGAAAAAACGCCGAGTACCTGCTGAAAATGACACGATTAAACTGGACTCCGACGGGGGAATTTAAATATAAAGGCGATGTGCAGAAAGGATCGCACATCCTTGACTTGATTAAAAGCATCAGCAACCCGTTAAAAAAACATCCACAATCAGAACCGACGGGTTGGACTCCTTTCCTAAAAACTCTAGTAGAAAAAAATGTACCCTTATCTATCGTGTCCAATCCACTAGCGAAACGTCAGATTACGCAACTCAGGAACGGAGGGGCTGTACTTCCGGATTCTGAAGACGTTTTGAAGAAAAAAAAGAAAAAACCGAGGAGAAATATCATTTTATCACCAAGCTGGAGCGATGTCCCCACATTGAAGAAATGGATCAGCTTTACACCTTAACTCTCTTGTTTGTTCAATAAAACTTTATTCAAAACAAATTTCACAGTCCGTGACATTCTTTAAACATTTCAAGAGTACAATTCACCTGTGTGTAGTATACATCATGACGTTTGATGCAATTTGAAAATTTTTTAACAAAATGATAAACCATAGCATCATTTTTATCTACATTTTTATGATATTTAGACAGAATTTGTTTCAGAGAAAGTCCACAAGCCTTATGACACAGGAAAAAAACACAATGCTGGCCACAACGGTCGGATGCAAAACTCTGTAGCTGACGATCCTGATATTGTATTCGTGAACAACGTTCTGTTAGAAAATTCAGGATGTTTTCAGGGTAATATTTAAATTCAGGCGATAGACCGTAAGAGTCAAAAAATGTCCCGAGGCCATTTTGTTCCACAGCTAGCGCCAACCAGTGTTCACCGGGTAAATGGACAGGATGAGTGTTTACCACAAAGTAGGCCGGTAGTCGAATGTTTTTTGGGACGGTAGACAGCTGATCAGACGCGTACACGCCACCAAAATAATCTCCCAGCAGGTTCGATAATATGCCGTCCAATTCGTGATTATCCATTAATAATAATCCACCAATACCTCTCTCTTTGAGTTTATCTCCAGAATGGAGTCGTAACACGCATACACAATGAGTGTAGCCGTGGCTCTCAGAGGTTCTCCAAAGCGCATCTCCATCCTCAGGTTGCCGGTGGAAACGGTTGAAAGCGCCTCCGAGTCATCCGCTGTGTTCAGATTAAAGGCAAAGAGTGTATACCCCTGTTGATATTCCAACCTATTAATCGATAGAGGCAAATCTTTCAATTGTCTTGAAGTGGCTGTAAACAGATTATAAAATTCTCTGACCGATGTTCCCTGGTGAAAAGTAGGTTGGAAGGCTTTCGATGGAATCTGTTTTCCGTCTCTGGACAACGCCAGATATTCCACATTCATGTGGCGAAAATTAAAAGGCGAAAGATCTCGACGTCCTGTGTAAGCTTCGTGATCCACTAATCCTAAGACGATATATTTAGGAATGGCGCCGAGAAAGAGGTTCTCCAGATTACATATCCTCGAATTTTGTGGAATGGAATAAGTTTTGACGGTCACGCGTGAGAGCGGGTACATGGCGTTTGCTTTTAGTAAAGCAGACTCGTGACCCAAACGTACGGCGGGTGAAATATTAACTTTCTTCACAAAAAGCGATGCACCCAGCAGTTTCAGCTTGTAGGTGGAATCACGCGCCCCCATCAGGCAAAAAGCATCACACGCGCGTGTCAGTTTAATTCTGAGATCGACGGAATTTAAAAGAAGTCTTTCACAGAAAAATATATCAGAATGCAGGGGTCCTATCAGATCCACTTCTCTGGAGTTTTCTGTAAAAGTCGCTCGTTGATTAAGGCCTAAATTGCGTCCGTTAATTACAACGGTGGAATCGTGCGCGCCTGCGGTGTCTTTGAAGAACAATCCCGCACTGAATTGGGAATTCAAACTCGCTTCAGAAAAGTTCAGCAGGGTTTCGATGATCGCTCTGTAGGGGTGCGTGGCGCTGGACTGTGAAATCAGACGATCGCCGAGAACCACGTCACATTGTGAGAAAATCGTGTTTAACGGGTAATTAATCAGACCGGTGGCAGCACCATCATCTAGCGGGCTGCCGTCATCGTTTGTAATTTTCACCCGCAAAAATAGAAGAGTGTCGTTTAAATCCAAATATTTTTCTCCATCTCCGGGGACAAAAAATTCTACAGGCCCGCCGTCCGTCAGGGCCGCTATGGGTAAAATTTCGCTGTAGATCTTATCTTCGATAGACAACTGCGTCATGGGTACGGTGAAGAGATCCAGTTCACTCAGCGTACATTCTGACGATTTGCTGTGGAGCAGTGACATGATTAAAAAATATCAGAGCCTGTCTGACGAGACTTCTTCCTCTTTTGCTTGCGTTTTGTAACTGGAGCTTTGATGCGTCGGTCGCTTCGTGATGTAGATGTCTTTAAACGCCTGCCGGGGGGTCTTTTGCGAACACGCCTCGACAGAACCATGAGGCCTGACCCCTCTTGGGCATTAGGGTCATTGATTTTACCGACGGCTCTCGTCAACACATCTGACACGATTCCTGTAGCGGCCTTTTTGAGATGCGGTTTAGCCAGAGCAAATCCTTTTTTAACAAAAGGTGATATGAATCGAAACAGTCTTGAAAATATCGATCCAAAGCCACGTCCGTACATATAAGGAACACCGCTAAAACCTGGTAAACCATGACCGGCCTGAGTGACGTAATAATTGATAAAACGGTTGGGATCGTTTCTCTGCAGGTGATAAATCATGTCTGCAAGACGTACGAGTGTAACTGACTCTCTCACCCTGTTTCACGAGCGTTATATTATTGTATTTCTCTGATGTGCGGGCCTGAAATGAAGCCTCACCGTTGTTTTTCCGTATAAGAAGTGAATCGGCTCATTCTGATCAGATTTTATTTCGATATGAATGCTTTCTATATGATTCGTAGAAACGCTGATGTAATCCACAGGATTAAACACATGAGTGACCGTGTGACCGAAGGTCCCTTCAACTTTCACCGTACGTAATAAAGGCGCAAAGACGTCCCCGACCAACTGCTCGGTCACGACATCCGTGTAGCAGTAAAATTGATATAGACCGCCTGTTAAATCGGGTGGGTGAGGCGCCGATTTGATAGGTTCATCGATGCCTGAAGTACCTTCAGGCGTTAACCACTCACCCGCGTTGAAACCTAACAGATAGGCCAGAGGCGCTAAAAATCTAAATTCTATTTCATCACCGATCTGATATTTGAGAATGGGGTCGGGGAATCTGTGAATGAGATAGAAATCAGGATCAATCTTTCTCATAGCAGTCTCACATTCCATTCTAAGTGTTTGGATAGCTTTATAATATCCGGGAGTAATCGGAGCTCTGTTGATTTTCTTAGGTTCTTTCACTCGTCGCCATTCAACAAACGCACGATCGTTCGGTAAATTAAACCACGAGTGTACGTAATTGATTTCAGACAGTCCCACTTGCCACCTGCCATTGAGATTGATGTGACGGGCTAGATCGGTTCTGTAACTGGCAATCGTGTTATTTTTAAACACCTCGTTACTGGCGTTAGAGGGCAATGTGATATAAAAACCCTCCTCTTGTCTCAGATCCATTTTTTTATTGTATCTGTTTTTTAAACGTCGTGCAGGTCTGAGGCTTTAATCCAACTGGAAAATTTTTGAGGCCATCCAAGCCATTTAACAAACACTTGCTTCTGGCCTCTGTAAGTTCTGCGCTTTAAAATTTTTTCAACGTGGAAGGATCGTTCGGTCGATAAGTTTACTTTCTGCAATTCGGGTTCATAAAATGACCCTTCAATTTTTTCCCCATCAAAATCTTTGAGTTTATAAACCGGCGGTGCTCGATGAAGACACTGGTCTACTGTGAACAGCTCGTGCGTGAAACTCTGCTCATATTTTTTATCAAAAACACCTCTGAGTTTGGAAATTCTCACAACGTCACCCCTGTTAAACTTCATTTTCTTTGCAGGCTTCGGTGCGGTGGTCCCGTAAAGGTTGCGAAACACTTGCCATTGATTTTCCGTGTTAACTTCAAAGGGGGCCATTTTGATAGAAGTGTGGTAGCTATGATTATAACCTTTCACCAAATCTTGAATTACATCTATGTAGCGATGGGTGTTTTTGGCTGTGAAATATCTCCACATTCTACCTTTTAGAGTCCTGTTAAATCTCTCCACAACGCTGGCCTTTACGCTGCTGGCTGTGGCAAAATGCACAATTTCGTGTTTCTTCATGAGGGCTTCAAATTTCTTATTAAAAAATTCTTTACCGGAATCCGTTTGCAATTTTTTAGGGACACCGCTGTCTTTCAAAACTGAAGCAAAAGCTTCTGTAACATCTTTCCCCGATTTGTTTTTCAGGGCTCGTACATAGGCTTTCTTTGAAAATACATCTATGACGGTTAATAGGTAATTAAAGCCGTCGTTTGATTTTGACAAGGCCTGCATGTCGCATAAGTCAGCTTGAAACTGTTTTAGCGGCCCTGAGACAAAAACCTTATTTCTCGGAAAATGAACTCTTGCAGGTTTTTGAAGTGTATAGGCGTCTTGTTCTGAGAGAAAATCGCGAGCCTTATCCGATGAAACTTTCTCCCCAATATCTTGTTGTAAACCGGTTCTAAACCTTTCCACACCACCGTAACTACCCTGATGTTCTGGTGTAAAATAAACCTTTTTCATTACCTCCTCCATCTCTGATGAATGGTTGGCAAAAATGATGCACATTTGTTTTCATTAGTTCTTTTTATTTCATAAATTGTACACACAATCTAATCATACTGTAAAAAACAGCAGTCATCAAATATAATCACACAGTCTAATCATACTGTAAAAAACAGCCGTCAAATATAGTGAATAAAATCACACAGTCTACAAATATAATCTAAACACTAGTCAGAACTAAAATCTAATCATACTGTCGTCAAATATAATAATAAAGTTGTAGAAGAGACCCTCCGCAGCTCGCTCACTCCATCACCACCCCGGACAGCGCGTCCAGGTCAGCTTTGGACAGGCGATCGTACACCGGAAAAATGTCTTTGTGAATGGGCATCACAGCCCTGAATCCGTGCAGCTGCGTCACAGCCATGGTGAACAGAATCTCAGTGTCCAGAGGCTGGAAGCCGTGCAGACTGAGAAAACTTTGAAGAGCCGGGATCAGTTTAGGTGTTAAAACCCTGCGAATAATGTCCGTAAAGTGAAAATCGTAAAATAATTCATTTTCAGCTACGTAAAGACATTCGTGTTGCCGTTGACTGGGGTGATCGATCTTGCATCCGTGGCAGATGGTTGGTAAGTGAGCTTTGATCGCCATGTTGACCAAGTGAAGAAGACCCATTTTCACACGGTCTACTTTGTCTTCTGAAAACACCCAGTCAGGCAGACGGTGAGGCTCCTCATCGGTGCTCTGGATGTCGAGGGGTTGCACATCCTCCTCCTCCTCATGACCTGGCGGCGGCTCAGGGTTTGATGTCACCAAAGGTGGATCAGCCCCATCGACCCAGGGCCTGAATGGTACGTTCTCCGGAACCTCCATGATGGTGGGGAGTCGTGGTAGGTTATCCTCTGGAAAACACGATGGTGCCGATGCGGGCCTCGGACTGCCGTTGTATCTCGGCGGTGGTGGTGATGGTAGCGATCTGGACCTCGGACTGGTGTTGTATCTCGGTGGTGATGAATCCGTTAGTACCCAGCTCGGTGGTGGGCTCCAAAGGTCTTTAAGGGTCGTCTGATTGTAGAACCCCGTCATGCTGATGCCTAGATCGTCTGGATGAAATGGTTTCTAACTGTAAGCTCTTTATAACTAGTGCTGAGTGGGGGGGCGTGGTATGATGATGCAACCTCCTCCTCCTCCTCCTCCTCCTCCTAAGGCAGGTCTTAGAACTCCAGCTTTTGTCGCACTGTCAGAATGTCGTTCCAACAGCGGCTGGTACGAAAAAATGAAGTAATACGATCCTCCACTTCATTTATTTTTTCACACCAGGCTTCGAAAGGTACAACCTGTAGAAGGCGGTAAATTCCGCATACAGAATGCACATTCTCCAGCACAAAAAAGAGCTCAAATCCTCTCACACGGACCGAGGCCTTGAACATCCACTCTCCATCAGCATCCTCTTCCCCCTCCCATGAAGCGCTGAATGCTGTCACAGCGTTCTGGATTTCATCCAACGTTGGAAGAGCTTGCGGCCCACTGCGATTGACAGGCGGACGAGGTCTCTCAGGATCATCTCTGTGCACCTTGCGTGGAACAGCCAGCCTGAGCACAGCCCAATCGTTGTAGGAGAGAACCGCTGGTGAGTTTGATAAATAGGATTTAAGAGGTTCGCCCTCAGCCACATCTTGGATTAAACACAGTTCCTTAGTGTCGTAGCTGAACCGGTACCCAAAACTACCGGTATAGCCGTAAGGTTCCAGCTGCCATATTTGCTCCAAGATCTCTTTACCGCCGAAAGGAGGAACCTGCACTCTGCAGATGTAAAATGTAGATTTGCGGGGGGCACCAATTCCAGCCGGCATCTGATGTATAGCGATGGATTTTTCACAAAGCATGGTTTTTGACAGCGGCGTATCCACGCTCTCTTCTTTCACTTTTTGAGTTGAAGTTGAAGCGTCGGATGTAGTAGACACTTCTTCAGCGCGGCTTGGTGCTTCATTCAGCTCCTCGTGGTTCATCATTTTTTCTTAGAGCTCGGCTTTTCACCATTCGGACAGATCTGAGCTTTTAAAGAGTTAAACACAATAGGATTACACTCAGAAGGGAGGGGCTGTGGGAACCGATGGGCTATCACAAAAAAGAAACCACACACCATTACACACATTAGCCTATGACGTGGGGGATCATGGACGCTCAACAATACGCCATTGATGATGCGGCGTGGGGGGTCTAGCCCATCTGGACAATTAACAATACACATGTCCATTTGATTAATGATACGGAAGGGGGGGCAAAGATTGAACAAAACACCTGTCCATTTGATTAATGATAGGAAGGGGGGGCAAGGTCAAGGGTCAAATGAACAATAGGAATGAAAGGTCAAAGAACAATAGACCTGTCAAAATGTTTGACGAAAGGTGTCTTATAATCCTCTCTAATGTTGTCATTATTATGATGAAGATGAACAAAACAACAGGAGTCTCCTCAGCTCAGATCAACCCCATGATGCAGGTATCTGGCTGGAACAGGTGAGCATCACAGTTAACCAGTGGAACAAACTGAGCTTTAAATATGTTGGTTTTATGCTCTTTTTCTGCTCCAAAACATGAAAGTTAACAGGTGAGATGTTGCATTTTCATTTAAGATAAAATGATATTTTTATTTTGTTGTTGGCCCGTGAGAAAAGATTTAACCTACAGTAAACAGGAAGTGGAAAGGCGGCAGATAGATGAATAGAATAGAAAATCCCTTTATTGTTCCTCAGTGGGGAAAGCTAGACGTCACAGCAGCGATGACACGTATTACAGGAGAAAAAAGGAGAATAAAAAATAAGAAAAATGAATAAACATGAAAACATATATCCTGAATAGATTTTTAAAATGCTGAATATACCACAAGTAATGAATACCACTGATGCATTTTATTTAATATAGACTTGCTCGTGTGTTATTTGGTTATTCCACATTCAGTGTAAATGCAAAAATAAGTGTGTTTCCAAATTAAAAGGTTCTAAATTGCATACATGTTGAAAAAGAAAATGTGCAAATTTGCCGTCACTTTTTCAAAAAATATTAAGCTTGGCTCACAACTTCGTCCCAGATTTTCATTTCGGCCCCGTGTGAATTTGAGTTTGACACCCCTGCTGTAGAGGCAGGCGTTGCAGATTTGCAACGTTAAAACCTGCCTACCTGGTTACTCCACACACGTATTTCATGAGCATTTTTTTACTCAGAAGTACCCCTGAAGGACTTAGTTGTTCATCCTTTTATCAAAACTTATTTAGAGCCCGAGAGGATTAAATATATTCATATGGTCAATTTTTGGGGGAGGACAACTTTATGCCGGGGGGGGGACATGTCCCCCCTGGATTTTGCATATGCAGTCCTCCACACTGTCAAAGAAGATGCAACAGCCCGCCAACAAACAGATAGAGCACTGGGATTGGACTGGTACCAGACGTTCAGGGCTGCTTTGGTTCAGGTTATACACCTGATACAATTCAGATCACCTTCTAAAAGTCACACACCCAGGGCCGTTTCAAGGTATTTTGGGGGCCAAGGCAAAACAGAACCGAACCCCCCCCCCCCCCCCCCCCCCCCCATCACTGGGTTCCCCCCAGAAGCCTCTGTTTAACTCATACTCTGTCCAGGAGTATTAAGTATACAGTGTTTGTAAAAACCCCTCAGACATTACTGACATGTTCTAATATTGTCAGATGAAAACTAAATTGTCGGACACGCCGTCTCATCTGCTTCTTTTCTAAACTCACACAATTATGTCAGTAACAAAACCGATTGAAAGCCACTGTTTGTGGATTCTCTGAAAGTTTCCATGGAGTCTGTGACAAATGTTCTTTTTCATTCATCCCATCGACTAATCTCACATCTGAAACAATGCATTCTTAATAATCTGATGCTTTTACAACGCTGTAGTAAAACACAAGCTATAATCATTTCTTATTAATAAAACGTCGTTGCAGCACTGAAGCAGCAGAAAAATCCGATTTTGCAATAAATATGCAAAACATTTACATATGAATTGTTTTAGAGCCATTTTGTTAGCAGAATCTGATATTAATTTTAGTAGTAAGCTAGGTATTCTGATAGAACACCGGGACAAATGGGTCCCAACGTGGTTTGTGTGGCGTTGTCATTTATATGTAACAGTGATATTGAAAGGCAGAATAAAAAGGTTCACCTTTTTCTGTACTTCGTTTTGTTCCACTGGAATTTCATGTTGTGCCATATTTAGGTAGACTGGACCCCCCCCCCCCCCAGCGCACGCTTTTCAGTATGCGCCAACAGGGGGCAGCGACCCCAAACACCAACAGAGCAACTGTACAGCAACTGCTGGTAAAATATTCTGGAGCTGCCCATGTTGGTGGCTGACTAAAAACTTTTTTGTTCCCCTTTATTTGATTTAATAAAAGTGTAATGAATTTTGGTGGTGTGAGGCAGACAGGCAGGTGAATGTTTTTCATGTTGAGTAAGCAGAAGATGAACGAGGAATGAAGCACTTAGGGAGAACGGCTGCTGTGGAGCAGAGCCAAGGCGTGGCATGGGTACAGGGCCTCAGCAGGATCTGACCAAGGAACCAAGGTCATCCTCATCACAGATGAGAGGCAGGTGCGACTGGCAGCGCTGAATCATGGGAACGGAGGGAAACAATGGTCATGAGAAACAGATAATATAAACTAAGCTCACAAAATAAACCATTGTATTTATTATCTTGTTTTCTTTTCAGGCAAAAGTGTACTGCTTGTAATCCTTGGTCTTGGTGTTTGATACATGAAGAAAACGTTTAGAGTCAAAGTACAAGTTTCCCAACTGGATGCCACACACCTCATCTCCTCTGCTCTGGACCATGTGTTCTTTCTCCACGAGTCCTAATGCTACAAAGGATCTCTGATATTTATGTTATTTTATTCATCACTTATCAGAACCTCTGAGCTAGTTTAATTCATTTCATTTATTTATAAAGCCCCTTCTGCGATCAATGCAGACGCCCAAGGTGCTGAACACAACACAATAAAAACATAAAACCATCAGAATAAAATATAACAATCGTAAAACCAACATAAAATCAGTTAAAAGAGGAGAGTAAAAGCAAAAAATAAAATCCAGAAAAAGATTAAGAGGCCGGGGCATCAAAACCGGGTAAAATTTGCTAATCCTGGAATACCTTGACAAAAAAAAATGGGTCTTAAGGCAAGTCTTAAAAACCCACAATGAGGGTGACTGACGCACCACCAAAGGCAACTGGTTCCAAAGTGCATGTGCCAACACCGAGAATGCACGGTCCCCCCGTAACCTGCACTTAGTGCGTGGAACGATCAACAGCTCCCTGCCGGCTGAGCGAAGGGCCCGCGAGGGGGCATGCCTATGCAAAAGGTTGCCAAGATATGCTGGAGCAGTTCTTTGTAAGGCCTTGTATGCCAGCACCAAGACCTTGAATTTTGCCCTGTATTGCACAGGCAGCCAATGAAGGAATGCCAACACAGGGGTGATGTGCTCCCTGCACCTAGTGTCTGTTGCGAACCTAGTGGCTGAGTTTTGTACCAACTGCAAGAGTGCTACCGCACCCTGACTAAGGCCGGTATACAGTGCATTGCAGTAGTCGAGCCTTGAAAGAACAAACGCATGTGTGACAGTCTCTAGATGTACTCTGGACAGCAGGGGCTTCATTCTGACTAGTCGGCGCAAGTTAAAAAAACACGATCGCACAACCTGGTTGATTTGCGCGTTGAATTTAAGGGCTGAGTCCAGTTGCACTCCCAAATTTCGGATGGTGGTCTTCATGTTCAGTTTCTAACGTGTATCTGTGACTTCAATAAGTCATTTGAATTAATTTATCCCATAATTTGTTATTTTGAGCTATTCAATGAACAGAGCTGTGCCCCTGGATACTTAACGATGAATTCATGAATTTAGAGTGAAAAATGGAGACAATTTTAAACTTCAAACAGGAATCACTGTTACAGTAGATTCTTCTTTCCTGCTCTTTCTGTGAACCATGGTCTTCCTGCTGGAGTGTCCAGCTTCACATTCCTTTGACTCATAGATTTTCACCTTAACGTAAAACTGACTTGAGCCAGTTGAGATGATTTGTATGTTTCAACAAATGAGCTCCACAGCCATGTAAACTGACACAGTCAGCATTTTCTCCTTTCACACTCGATCCCTGCAGCAGGTCGTCCTTTGCCTAGTAGTCCATTCATTAGCCCAGCTATTGACTGACTTACACGATGCACAGAATAAAAATCAAAATTATGTGAACCAGTAAAGCCAGGGAGGTTGTTAAGGGCATGATGCCTTTCATAATAAATGCCGAAAAACCTTTGGAAATTATTTAAGCCACTTTTTGCAGGAGAGGTTAGGCAAGGTTGGGTGGCAGCAGTAAATCTGTTTTTTTGAGATAAAGAGTCTGTAGGGCTTTTACAAACACGTCTCATCTCGCTTTTTATGGGGTTTGTTTGTTTGTTGCAGCTTCATCTCTCCCAGTTTTCCTCATCTGCAATCAAATGACAACAAAAACTATACGTTGAAGCCAAAATGTAAAACACTACAGGGACTAGGGCTGGGCGATATGGCCTCAAATCTATGTTGCAATTTAATCTGAAGCATGTGCGGTAACGATATATATTGCGATATATTTTTTCCTCTGTTTATATATGTCAAAATGACATGCTTTTAAATATCCTCATGTGGCAAATAAATGCCACTTGAGGCATATAGACCTCCTCCTCCGCCCTCTCCATGCCTGCAGTCCCTGCCATTCTGTTGTCCCAATGTCAGCAGGGTGCACATCTTAGTGACGTCATGTGTTATCGCGGTATCGTGGTATTGCGATATAGCCAAAAACTCTACCATTACCCAATTTTACATTGTTTCTACCTTATATCGCCCACCCCTAATAGGGACGAGATGTTTCGCTTTGTCTCAGAACTGTTTAACTGGAAAAAATAAAACACTGTTGCAAATGTGTTATGTATTGAAGGGAGCTCAAATCTGTGACCATGTTCTGTGAAACCAATTTATCCCTGATTCAAGTCCGGAGCTACAAAGATCTAGGGTTAGGGTTAGTCTTGGTGTGTTGCTAGCATTTATTTTTAAAAAGAAAGAAAGAAAGAAAGAAAGAAAGAAAGTGTCACGAGCGTGTGGCGAGGTGAGCTGAGGTGAGGCAAGGATCCACACGCGGGGAGGAAAACAGGCAGGCAGGTGAGAACTTCTAACATTGATTTATTAGAGTCACACGCTGGAACACTGAAACAATGACACGACAGGGAACACAGAACAGAAGGGGTTTAAATACAAGAGGAGTGGGAGCTATGGTGATTGGGAAACAAGAGGCAGGTGGGAGCAATTAACGGAGAACAGACAAAACCTAAGAGTAGACAGGACAGGGCGTGACAGAAAGAAAGAAAGAAAGAAAGAAAGAAAGAAAGAAAGAAAGAAATGTTTTATTTAGCGCTTCCCAAGATATAAATCGCAAGGCGCTTCACAGGGACAAACATTTTAAAATTAAAAAGATTTTTTAATGATTACACATTCTCATAAAACTGAAAAAAGAAATTGTGAATAAAAAATTTTAAGGAAAAGTAAAGAGAAAAGATATATGAATATATGAATAAATGAATAAATGAATTCATATACGAATAAGAAAGAGGTAATCAGTGGATCCCATGAAAGGCGGGATTGGTAGAAAAAGCAGAATAAGGAGTCTAAGCAGGTGTGTCTGCAGCTTAGACATTTTATGGGGTTTAAAGGGAATGTACAGTTGGATGTCACCTGCCGAAAAATGGTAGGAGATTCCTTTAAAAGAGCTCAGGATGTGCTGAAGAGGGAGCAGATAGAAGAGGAAGAGTAGAGGCCCTAGCACAGAACCTTGCAGGACACCAGGAGTGAGGAAGGTGGTGGAGAACTGAAACTTTAAGACAACCACAGAGAAGAAATGCTCAGACAAAGAGGAGAACCAGTCCAGATCAGTTCCTGATAGGCCTACCCAGTCTCTTACAAAAAGGGAAATATGAAAACCTGACTACAACCATCATAGATGTTATGTTCATCAACAGCAGCTGTGAGTTGTTTAGCCACAACCTTCTTCACGGATGAAGCTGCTATGGAGAGAAGGGTAAAGACTGCGAGGTGCAGAGAAGAGCAGAGCTACATGTATGTAGTTGCCTGGTGAGTTTTTAATGCATTCAGTCGTGCTTTTAATGCAAAAAAAGATGGTTATGGTCACTAGACTTGTTCAACAAGCACAACACAGGACACATAAAGCTACAGTTCAGCTCCTGTGTGTGAAGTCTGGCATGTTTATCATAGACAACATATATTGTTAGCTTAAGCAGCGTAATATTAACGCTCGGTTAAAGAGAAAGGAGAGAGAACAAAAAGAGAGACAGATATGTATGAATTGAAAGAACAGACAGTAAGAGAGAGGATCGACAGTTGACACACTGCCATCATCCTCTCATTAATGTCACAAATATTAGACTAACTTGTTTCACTTCATTTTACATTTCTGTAGTCAGATATTGTCCAGATTTTTACACTTATGTTGGATATTATTACTTAGAATCACATTTTCTATTTCAGATTTTGTCTTTTTTTTTTTTTTAATATAGTTCTACCTTTGACTTAGATATTCCGTTCAACAGACATTCATTTTGTAACATTCTGACTGGTAGTTTCCACTCCATATTTTCCTCTAACTATTGACCCTTTGCACGTGACGTCACCCCACTCATGTGACCGCCTCCTTCGCCATGATGGACGGCAAAAAGTGGAACTCCAGTGAAGCTAGTCAAAACAAGCCAGTTTGTAGCCTGTTATCGCTTTTATTTAGGTGATTTGACAGTAAAATGGTTTTAGCTTGCTGCGTGGTCGGCTGCACTAACAGACAAGGATGTGATCTCAACTCGTTTTGTTTTTTTAATAACTTTGATGGAGACTGAGGACGGAGATGAACTGCAGCTATCAAATAAGCAGACTAGCAGGCCTCAGATTTGCAGCGAACATGTTTTTACCGGGTAAGATTAACATTCATTTATTTCACGAGGAAGACAGGGACCGGGACAAATGTGATGTGTTTATGCAAGTTATTGATAATCCTGATGGATGGTTATTTCACCCTGGAGGATGCGTGCTGTAGTGTAAATAGAGATAATTATTAACAATGTAACTACAAACACTGGGTGTGTCCGAATCCATGGGCGGGATGCTTGTGAGGGCGCATTTTGAGGTCGATGATGTCACAGCGCAGCGACGAGTACTGTCCAAATTCCAAGAATGCTCATTTTTACATCCTCAAATGCGTCCTCGCTCTGCCCACATTTTGAGGACGGGTCTGTTGTATCCTCAAAGAACAAGGCTATCCCAGCATGCTTTGCGTGCCGGCTGTGGATTTTCAATAGGAAGGGGAAATGGGGAGAGCTACGAAGTTTTAAATGTAAGTTTGTTAAAAAATTGCGGTAGAAAACTAAAAAGTTTAAAGCGGTTCTGTTGATAGGCATTTTTCGTTTGTATTTTTGTTTTTTAAATTACATTTTAGGTTCCCGAATTTATTCTCGTTTGTTTGTGTGTGTGTGTGTGTGTGTGTGTGTGTGTGTGTGTGTGCGTGCGTGCGTGCGTGCGTGCGTGCGTGTGTGTGTGTGTGTGTGTGTGTGTGTGTGTGTGTGTGTGTGTGTGTGTGTGTGTGTGTGTGTGTGTGTGTGTGGAATGAAACGTGTCCTTTGTTTTAGGAACAACAGAAAAAGAAATGTTTTTATGAAGCTTAGAGGTGAAGAGTGAAGCTGTTTACACACAACCACAGAAGTTCTTCTGTGAAAAGGGGTTTAACATTCAGGGATGTACACAGCTGACACGTTTTAATGAAGTAAAAAGTTTGTGTGAAGAATATAATTTTTATCTTCTCATGTGGATAAATGTAAAATGTGTTTTTTGCCTTTTTGTCACCTGTGGTCTGATTTTCTCTGTAGGACTGCAGGTGTCCAGGGTCAGGAGAGTCTTTACCTGGTGATCCTCCTGGGAGAGAGGCCTTCTACTGTCATCATGTTGATGTTATTTAGCTGTTTGATATTTGAACACATTTACTAAAACCAAGGGCGTCAGTTTGTTTTCAGAATTGCTGGGGACAATAACCATACACTTGAGTGGGGTTTAAAAATTGCTGGGGACAATAAAGTAGGCTAGCACAGGGGTCGGCGGCTCTGTAGCCGCATGCGGCTCTTCCGTCCATCTGATGCGGCTCTCTGTGCTTGTAAAATAATGAATTGATATTTAAATAAAAAGCTTTATATTTTACTGCATTAATTTTACATCTGTAAGCTAATTCTAAATGTAAAGATTGTCTGTGTAAACCTGAACAGTTCCAACCCGGTCTTACTGTGAGACCGGGTTGACGCGTCACGCCGTAATCATATGCGCTTCCTGAGCTGGAGGATGTCAGATTCTGGGATTCTCCTCAGCTCCTGGATGTGTCACCACATTGGAGACAGGAACAAGCACTATTCAGCCAAAGTTTCATAATCAGGGAACATTTTCTAAGTGACAAGTCTCTGAGAGACAGGGTTTGGAAAACACTCGCTTCAGTGGGAGGAACCTTCCCGCATGCGCTCTGGTTCTGAGAGCCTGATTTGTATTCTGAACAGTCTAAACATGTTTTTAAAAGAAACGTATGACAAAAGTGGCACCTGCTCAGTAAAACCACCAACAGGGTGAAAAATACCAAAAATTGAAGGCAGAGACGGGCTACAACTTCTGGATCCATTTTATATAAATCGTTTTATTGATTATCGTCTTATGAAAGATAACTTTGACGTACACGAGCGACCAGGCGCGTTGCAAGATTTTCAAAAGTGTGGGAGATGTCTTCTGTGCCTAAAATAAGTTCATGTTATTCATCTTGTTAGTTAATTTCCATAATAGCGGAGCAGGTGCGAATTTTAGACGCGTCACGCATGTCTCAGTTTAAACATGTTTAAACTGTTCAGAATACAAATCCAGGCTCTGTCTCGTTAGATTGGTGTAACTAAAGTTTGTACTGAATGAAACTTTACATTAAACCATGTTGAAAAGAAAAGGATCCGATTAAATCGTTTCCCCTCATTTACAGTCATGGAGTACTGTGCAGTGCGCATGGCTCTGGTTAATCAGGTTTAATTGTTTCTCTTTGCAACAATCTTCACAAGAAGGCAAAACAGTTAAATGGCAGGTTACAGATATTTCCATTTGACTGTTTATTTTGACAGATAAACTCAAGGATGTTGGTTGTTTTGAAAGAATTACCCCGACGCACACTGATGCGCATGGATGAGCTGACATTTCAATACGCACATCGCAGAGGTAACTTGATTCCCATCAGAACATCAGAGCTTTATACTGGACACTGTGTTCAGCGCGGCTCGGAGCGCCCACGGTGGACAGTGGGCTGAAGATCTGAGGGGTTCGCAGCGCAGCGCAGAACCACGGTGCATGCGGCAAGATTTCCTCCCACTGAAGCGGTCTGGAAACCCGGTCTCTCTGAGGGATGTGTCACTTGGATAAATGTTCTTTTTATGAAATTATGAAACTTTGGCTGAACAGCGCTTGTTCCCGTCTCTAATATGGAGACGCATTACGCATCCAGTCTGAGGCAGAATAGCCTCTTCAGCCCAGAAAGCACCTGTAGAGACATTTGATTACGCACAAAGTTTATGTGGAGCAGCAGCGGTCGGGCCACGGCAGGTGAAATGTTCCTAGCCTACATGAAGTGAAACTGTTTAATTGTAACATTAATACGTTACTGGACACGCTGGTCTGGTTGGTTAGACCAGTGTTGGAAGTGGAAAACACACACACACACACACACACACACACACACACACACACACACACCAATTAAAATAATGCTGATAGCGTGGACTAGACGCCAGGTGATGGTTTACGTATTTAAATGATGATCAGGCTGATGTAAAATGTAATCTCCATCCACATCCAGACACAATTATCCTCTATTCTTTCTCTAGTTGCTCTGCTCTTGTCTGGGCTGACGGAGCTGATGGTGCGCGCGGCGCGCCTAACGGCTGTGGTGCACATTTTACGCATTTGGAGAGATGGGCTGGATGCCTTGCTTTTACTGGAAGATGGTCCACTTAACGCACGGGTGTAGACTACATATTAATGACAAATGAATGAAAATTAAATTGGGAGTTTTTACTTCATATTTTAGGAATAAAAATGACGGGGGAACACATTTATGACGTCTTTTTAAACTAAATTTTCTAGCGCGACCTGCATGCTTCACTAAGTCACTGCTTATTAAGGTCCGTCCAGAATTACCGTGGCCCACCCAAAAATGAAAACCTGGCGCCGCGCCTGTTATAAACCTCTGCAAATTGTTGTTCTTCACTTTATCAAACTCAGACTTTGTACAGCTAATGTCAAGATGTAAAATTATGAATTCAGCCGAGCTCTTCCGTCCCTCCCTCTCCTGCTCTCCTGGAAACCCGACATCGGCTGTCAGAAGAGGGAGGGGAAGAAGGAGATGAGGCAAGCAGAGTGAGTGCGACTAAAGAAACCAGACTGGTGTGGAGGTGAGCAAAACAGCTGGAAAAGTGTGGGTGTTGAATCCCCCACGGGTGCGACACCCATGCGGTACCGGCTGCTGTCACCTGGTTGTGAGCAGCTCTCTGCTGTCTGAGGGTAGGCCCCGCCCACAACGATGAGGCTCCCAGTGTTTTCTTTACTGTGGGAAACGGGTAATAATGGCTCTTTGATGGGAACAGGTTGCTGACCCCTGGTATAAGATCTGAGCTGGTAAAACAAAAATCCTCATCAGCAGGCTTTTTTGAAAGTGGGGGGGACACAGCTGCCAATCACAAATTTTGCCGGGGACATGTCCCCGGCTTCCCCGGTAAAAATGACGCCTATGACTAAAACAAATACTAACTGATAACTCTTTCTGGTCACTGATTTTATCACCAGTTTTATTATTACAGATGTTTTTGAACATGTTACATGAACAGAAAATGAAAAGATGGTAAGGAGACAAGATTATTTATAATACGTTACACTTATTTACAGATCAAAACCAGTATGGACCAGTTATGTACGGTTCAAGCAGGATTAACCTGAGTGACTCTTCCTGGATCATTTATTTAAACTGAGTGAGCAAGAAGTCTTTAACAGTGCAGCTGGATCTGCTGCAGAAGGATCCAGACGTGGATGGAGGGCTGGAGCAGACCCGTGGCTGGACGTTTCTGGTCAGAGGAACATCATACATGACGGTCTGCAGAGAGAGCTTTGGGACGCTTCCTCTCACTGTCCACTCCATCGTCCATCTACAGGGCCTGCTGGGCTGGCTCAGGCGACGGCTGTTGCATTTCTAAGATCCACTAGTAAAACAATTGTGACTCTTCAGTAAATAAAACAACAATGTTGTTTTTAATAGAGGTTTCTACATAAATGACTTGCCTGTTAACAGCGGTGGTGGTTTGCTGGTACCTCCTCCAGAACAGAGCACTGCTGACCGCCTCTACACACATCTTCCTCAGGCTCATCCTCCAGCGTGTTTTCCAGGGCCACAACTTCACCAGAACAGAGGCAGATGGGCAGAATAGTGCATGCTGACCTGTAATAGATTTAAAAAAGAGTTTTTAACTGAAAAATGTAAAACAAAATTATATCCTGCAGTACATTGATTCTGTTCTGTTTGAAGAAAAGCAGCAGGGAATAGTTAAATAAAAACTACAGAGAATTACATTTTTAAGACAGATCTAAGCATTGTTAGCCTTAAGCTGAATAAACAATTGCACACTGAAAATACTTCAATGCTGTTTTATTAAAAAAAAACTGTTTTTAAAATGTTTGCACCCACTTGATGCAAAATAAGTAGTTCAAAGGTCCAGTTAACATTTGAAAATGCAAAATGCGAAAATTAGACTTGCATTTATATAGTATATCAGAAAAAAATAGTTGACTTGACAAAAATAAGAAAGTGGTCATTTGATGCTTCTCCAGATCAGTAAATGGTTAACCACCCTAAAATCAAACAGCTGTAGGCTTCCAGGCATGTAAAAGGCTTTCATTTAATTTGCTGTGTAATATGAGGCATGCAGTACAAGATTGTTGAGTCGATCGCTTCAGCATTGTGTAAATCCCTCAGAGTGTATGAAAATACGTTTGTGAAACCCAGCAATTCTGAGTGTTGTTAACAACGGCAGCGGTAGAATAGCTAATCAGTGACAAGACGTTTGTACATCATGAATAATAAAGCATGAGACTTTTAGCCTTGTTGTTTTCCATCAATTCACTTCTCCAACAAACTTCTACCACCTGAAACAGGATTGAGAGAGCTTTGCTCCACAAAAGGGGGCTCACAAGGCACCCATTCATATATAGAGATCTCAGACAATTTATTTAAAAAAAATACACAAGTGAATGACTAACCTGGCATGCAAGTCTATATATGTAAAGATGTAGTCTGGCCACAACCCAAAAACAGAGCTCAGTCATAGAATGGATCTATGGTTGTCTTTCAAACTATCTCTGCATGCTATTGGACAACGAACAACATGACTTACTCACTGTTACAGATGTCATTTAATGGGGCAGTTTGCCAGACATTGTCAAAGAAAATGCAAATACATCTTTTCCCTAAATAAAGTCCATAAGTACCTTTATTTGATCTTAACTCTAACAAAATCCCAAGTCTAAAAAGTCGTAAGTTGATGCCAAAGCCATTTCAAATCACTGCTAACTTGTTTTGCTCAGTCACCGTAACATCCCACTCACCAAACCAATAGAACGCTGTGATTTGCCCACCAAGCCGATTTAGCTGTGTGATTGGCAAGTCAAAAGACTGTTCAGTCCAATGGTAGACCTGCTGAGACTCCTACGGAGCGTGGCTAGACTGACCAGCAGAGCAAAATCCTTTTGCTAGTGAATGAGATCTTTAAAACAGAAAACGATCTGAATACAAGTCAGCTAAAAATGGAAATGTTGTACACTCTTTAGGCTGGTGCCCAGTGAGGAACATGGATTGGATCATTGTCATAGCAGTTTATACAGTCATGATGAGTAGTTTGAAGATGATAATCAAGTTACAGGCAACACTCAAATAGTTCAATGACAAAATCAAGTTGGTGACTTGACAGAATGAAGATGTGGATCCATGAGCTTTCTTCACTGGGTGGCACTATAAGGCACATTTGAGACACCAGTCCTTGAGGCCCACTATGCTGAAAGATTTCCCTGTTTTTTAACCTCAGCACAACTGACTTGAAAGCAAAGGTCCCTAAAATTCTGTTACAGAACCATTCGTTTGAATCAAGATGGAAGGATTTGGAATATAGAAACGTTGAAATCATGAAGGACGTTTTGCACCCGTGCCCTAAGGGATAAGATGAGGCGATTGGCTTGAGTGACTGTTCCATTGAAAACAGAAAGTTAAGCTGGTTTAGTTATCTGGTTATAATGCCTTAAAGACCCTATGTGTGAAATCCATTGAAATCATGATTTTAAAAAACGCTACTCTTTAGGGCCATGCAGTTCAGAGTATTGCAGATACGGTGGGCCACTCTGCAAGGCAACAACCTCCACCTTAGCATGAGCTTGGTATTATAATCAATTTCCAATCTCTCTAGGCTTAGCCCACGCAGATCATTGAACTACTCGATCAAATAAAAAAATCATGTTTCATTATGACTGTTATATCAACCTACCAGTCCTGAAGGAAACAAACTAGTTCTGTCAGACCTTGAAGCTGTCACAGATTCACACACAGAAGCGATGTGACTTCAGCCAGGAGGTCTGGTGTCACGGTGATCTGCAGCATTGTAAACAAGCCGGCTGCAAACGTAGCTTCCAGCTAAAGAATATGGAGCGATCACCAGTTGCTTGTTAGCGATAGGCTATCAAAGAAGGGTTGGCTGGAGCCAGGGACACATCATGGAGATCAAGTAAACAATGCTGATTAAGTTACCAGTTAATCGTGGCTCATGGCTGGCATGACATCAATAGCTGCTTGTTAGCCACATAGTGAAGAAGGGTTGGCTGGAGCTGGTTACACACCATGTGTGGTGTGTAAACTGCAATGGATTACCAGCCAAAGGAGACCCACTTTTGAGAAGAAGCTTTCTGAGAAGCACATCGTATCTGTAATGCGTAGAGAAGAACATCGCCATTAGCCACCTACTAGCGACTTAGCTACGAGCTATCTGATGCGTGTTGGGAGAGAGACGGCAGGCTGCGGGAGGAGAGCAGACTTGAGTAGAAATAACTTTCTTGAATAAGGACTTTGGAACTGATACGACGGGACTGGATCAGAAGCTCTAGTGAAGAAAAGACGAATGAGCAACTTGAGGTGAGTGAGGGAGTCATGAACACCACTTGGAGGGTGGAGTAATAGTGGCCAGAGATCTCATTATGCAGCTTCCGAGAAAGGGTGGACTGGCCTATCTACCATTCTGGCACTGTCCCGGTAGGCCGTTTGCCAATCTTAGGCTGATGCCTGTCTCTCTCCATGAGCAGCCGAGCAGTATTCAAGCCTGTGATTGGTCAACACACCACTCCAGTTGAATTTGTCAATAACAACACTGTTCCCTAGCGGCTGACACAAAGAAGATTGAAGAACATTTCACAGGTGAAGTATGCCCTATGCAGCAAATTTTTTATTCATTGAAGGAAATTAGAGGAAACATGAATTTGGAGATGGCAAATGAATGATGAGGTGGAGAAATTTGAGTGAAATTTGGACTTGAACATTAAATTTGGACTTGGAAAGTGGGTCATAAAAAGAGAAAAATAATACCTAAAGTGTGACCTGTAGAAGTTTCCAGCTGCCCCTAAGACTTGGTCCACCACCAAGGTATGGTGTCAGCCCTTTGAGACATTAAAAACTAAATGGTAGGATCTTAAAATGAAGTTTGAAATGAACTGGAAGCTTTTAACGATATTATGTGGTCATGTTAGCATTTATCAGCATGAAGAAAAAAAAGAAAAGATGTGTGTAGGTCGGCTACGTTTATGTCCTGTCAAGAAGCTGTACCACCTTGAGTCACGTAAAACGGACTCAACGTAATACATGTGACAGCCCCATCTAGTGGACAATTTGTGTATCTGTACATACCTGTAGTTATCGTCCATTTATCATTATCGAGGTGAAATCCTCAATATATCATGACATTGATTTTAGGCCATATCGCCCAGCCCTATAATCCAGACATGAGGATATAAAATGCATGGATCTCTCCCTCCTAGTCTCTGGGTGGTACAGGCATGAACAGGGCCACAGATCTTTTTAAGAAAAGACATTGAAAGTGATGTAAAACCTGATGCATGTTATGTTAAATCTCCCACTCTTATATGGGTTTGAGTGAGTGTTTGAGCGACCACCTGTGTTGTGTATGTGTCCCAGTGACTTACTGGTGACTTGTCCATGAGTAACCCCGTCTCTCACCCAATGGACACCAACTGTTAATGACCCCACAAAGGACCAAACACGTAAAGGTCGATAAATGTTTGTCTGTTTACTAAAGTTTGAAATGAATAACAAACACGTACAAGTTAAACTGTTTTACAAACGGACTAAACGTTATTCCACATGCTGTACTGTCATTGAGTGTTGTCATGAACATGTTTTTATGAAGCAAAGCAATTACAGACAGATGCACACAGACAACCAGCCTCCTGCTTCCTTCTGGTACTCTATCTGGGGTAATTGATTGATTAAACAAGAGAACACAACAGACACAATTAGTTCACCCTGCTCATCTTGTTAGTGGTCCCTTGGGGGACCCTGTTGACATGTTAGACATCCCCATGTCTCTCTCAAACACACACACACACACACTTTGCTCCTTCTTTACCCTCCCACATCTTTCCAATCACACGTATGCCCTTCCACTGCGTTTTAGTCACACACCCTCCTCACCCACAAGCAGCCCCACCTTCAGTCCATCAATCAATCATTTGGCGCCAGCACCTGCACATCGTTGCCTTCCCCTCGCTGCTGCTACTTGAACACGTTTAATCACGATGAGTTAAGAATTACAAGCTCAGAACATTGAGCTGCTTGACAGGTTTGCTTTAATTTCTTTGAGCTGTAATTCTGGGTGGGAAGGAGGGGAGACTCACGGGGGATGGAGGGGAGGGTTACAGGGCGGGTCACATGTGAGTGCCAGAGGGAGAGATAGAGATTGACTTTCAGATGACCTTCTTAATCAATCGACAGCTGACAGGAAAGCTGCTGCCGGGCAGTTTCCTTCATGCTCCACTCTGCCCTTCACCTTTCCTAAAACCCACGGACTTATCTGAAGGTCAGCACTGCATCATGGGGCCTTCATGGGATCTGGTGGATCCTTCTCCTCATTAACAAAGTTTACCAGTTAAAGCTATAGGTTTACTAACTGACACCTCTCCAAGGAATCAGCTCAGGAGTGAACCTGAAGTCCTAAAGGCAGCTGAGACATTTTGGATTCAAAGCCACATATACACGCCACACCAGCAATCTACTTTCAACCATGAATTCATAATGATTTGAAAAGATTTATAGCTCCACTCGCCCTCCCCTCCACCACATGGAGAACCACCACTGGAAGCACTCTCTTATATTAAAATGCACCCCTCCACCATGGGTGCATGAGCTAAGACTACAGTCTAAACCAGCCACACGTCTCTTGTTGCTTCAGTGGTTCCTGGACTGGGCTGTTCCACTGCAGTCTGCTCTCTGCTGGCTCCACCCATCTAATAATACAGATATATTTGTGTCCTTTGCAGCGAGTGTGCATTAAGATGTAGGTCGCTTAAGGGCTAAGTGGTGCACAGATGGTGACAGTGACAAAGATGTAAGCGACGATGGCAGCTGACCAAAGGATCCATATAGGGATGACATCACCCTCAAGGAAAAAAGAAAAGGAGCGCCTTTTTTTTTTTTTTTTTTTTGCCAACAGCAGGCTCAGAATATCAATGTAGGAGGAAGGCAGTGAGCCTTTCTGGCACTGGAGCTCCAGTTCTCTCCACCCCTCGTGTCCATGATTCTTCTACATCCAGTCTTTCATCAAGAGGTCCTGACACCTGTCCCTTTCCCACCCCTGTCTCATGTTCTCACATTTTCCCTCAAAGTTCAGGTTATTGGATGCTAATCAGGTCCGTGCCTTTTCCAATCACAGCAGTGCCACTTACCCTTCACCTCCAATCTGTGTTTCCTTTTCTTCTTCTTGGTTCCTTGCATCTGGTACACCCTTTGAACAAGGATGCTGCAGTTTCTGTCCTCATCATGTTGAGTCAGCAAAGCAAAAATTAATTCAGCTTACTGGTTTTATTCATGACGTCATTCTTGTTGTAGTTTGTAGTTAATATTCTGTTAGAGGCAGATTTTTGGGTTCCAAGGTGGAAAACAGACAGAAGCTTCTCCACTTCTCACCTTGTCATGTATGTTCTGATTCTTCCATATCAAAAACAAAACTTTGAAGTAACTGCTTGTGTTTCAGTATCCAGACATTCATGGTATTTTGAATAAACACTGTGGAGATCTGACAGAGGTCTTTCACTAGATTAGGATACTATGTCTAATTTGGGTGTCAAGATAGATCAGGGGTATTCAATTCCAGTCCTCAAGGTCCGGTATTCAGCATGTTTTAGTGGTTTCTCTGATTCAACACTCTTGAATCACCTGTGCAGCAGCTCCTCAGGCTCTGCAGAAGCCTGTTAATCACCGGCTGATTGAAACTGGGTGTGTTGAAGCTGGGTTAAAACTAAAGCCTGCTGGATGCCGGACCTCCAGGCCCGGAACTGAAAACCTATGAGATTGATTCTATGCTTAAATTTGATGTTCAAGTCAATAATGTGGTTGAGTATGCTTTTTTCACATAAGGAATCTTTATGAGGGGAAGTCATCTTTGATGATGATTTCGAGAAGCTCATACGTGCATTTATAACATCTCGTTTAGACTACTGCAATAGTCTTTACTTGGGTGTTAATCATGGATGTATTGCTAGGCTGCAGCTAGCTCAAAATGCTGCAGCCCACTTTTTGACTGGAACATGTTGATTTGATCCTGTCACTCCAGTTCTTGCCTCTCTGTTTAGTTCCGTGTTCAGTTTAAGATTTTGGTTCTGGCCTACAAATGTTTAAATGGCCTTGCTCTTCGCTTTTTATCTGAACTTCTCGTGCCATATGTCCCGTCTCGTGGATTAAGGTGAGCTGACCAGCATAGACTGACTGTACCTAGGGCAAGGCTACAGAGAAGAGGTTTTAGGTCTTTCTCAGTGGCTACACCTACTTTGTGGAATATGTTGATGATCTCCATTAGGCAGGCATCATCTGTAGTCTTTTTTAAAAAGCTACTGAAGGCTTATTTATACTCGGCAGCTTTTGGTCTTCCTAGTTCACTTGGTAGTCCTGCTTCCTTATGTCTGATTTTCTATGATGATTTTTTTTAATGTTATTATTACGTTTTTGCTTGACTGCTTATATTTTTCTGTTTTACATGTCTATTTTCAGCACTTTGGACAGCACCGTTTCATTTAAAGTGCTATACAAATGAACCTGATTTATCAATCAATCAATCAATCAAAGCTTTATTTATAAAGCGCCTTCCACAACCCTGTCAGGAAGCCCAAAGCGCTGAACATTGTACAGTTGTATGTAAATATATTGAATAAATCAACAATAAAAGAAATTCAAATTACAAAATACAAATTACAAAATACAAAATGGAAATTACAAGATAGATGAAACATTCTGGTAAAGGACAAATGTGTGAAACACATTTGGATTGAGTGGATGGATTGAGTGTACCAATGAAAACTGTGGAATGGATTCAACATAGTAGAATTTAATTTGATTTGATTTAATTTAGGGTTCACAAGCTTTGAAACTCCTGTTTAACCCTTATAGGACAAATTGACTTGCCATACACAAAGTCACAGGAGCTTCTTTCCTGCAGAAAACTTGTTTTATTCAGCAGCATGTGGCTTATCGTGATTAGCATGACCATGAAAGTATTTGCTAAGTACTTCTGCAGCAACATCTTCTTGTAGCTCGTGAACGGTTAAGTGAAATAAAACATTAACTTTGGTATAAAGGTTTTCCTTTTCCTTCTTTCTTCTTCACTTAGACCTGGGCTGCATGGTGGCACAGTTGTTAGCACTGTTGCCTCGCAGCACGAAGGTTGCAGGCTCAAAACTCAGCTGCGGCCTTTCTGCGTGGAGTTGCGTGTTCTCCTCATGCATGCGTGGGTTTCCTCCGGGTACTCCGGTTTCCCCCACGGATCACAACATGCCCTATAGGTTATAAAGTGTAAGTCGCTTTGGATAAAAGCGTCTGCCAAATAAATAAACATAAATATAGACCAAAATCAACTAGTCCCAGTGCCTGACGGTTAGTGCTTAACCCACCCTAACCCCTTGTGTTCTCTCTAAGCTTCCCTCAGAATGAATGAATAAAGCAGTAAAAGTGAATCCATGTATATCCTGCATGTCATTGTCAGGCTCAAACTTGAGCTGGGGAGCATCTATAAATGTTTGATATGAGTAGAAAATGACTGAGACTTTATTCTAGTGACTAGAATCCTAATGGCTTTAATGATCTCGATTGATTTAACAATTTTTGACATCCTCATTGTGCTAATGACCCTGAGCAGAACTTCTACTTTACTGCTGGGCATGTATGAGGCTCAGACGTTTCACGGCTCACCTTTGTAATGTACACATTCAGTTTTGTCTCCTTGGTTTTCTAATTTGAAGAAAACAAACAACTTTTACACCTAATGTACTTCAAATTGATAATGAAGTACAGCTAAAACTGCCAAGACTTGATGTAAAATGGCCTATTTGAAAAACACCAGATGCATCCTCACCGAGGCTGATGGTCCAAAATTAAACTCCTCCTGGAAATTCCACAAAGTTCGTGATTGTTTTTGTTGTTTTTAAGTGAGTTGAACCTTTTCTTGAACTTCAGAAGTCTGAATTGTTCAGTCAGGTGTGAAGTTCTGTTTACCAGTACAAAGGTGGAGCCACAGTAGTACCTTGTTATACTGCAGTTAACTCTTCGCGAGTTTGCTTTTTCACAGATTTTTTTCAGCAATAAATAAAAGATGACAACGATAACTGACATCAATGACTGCAACTCTATATGCAGGGCTGTGTCAGTCATCACTGCGTCGCCTACAGGTTGTGCAGAACAGCGCTGCCAGGTTTCTGACTGGGACCAGGAAATGGGACCACATCAGTCTGGTTCTGGCCTCCCTGCATTGTCTTCCAGTCTGTTATCGTTCTCACTTTAAACTCTTGGTTTTTATTTATCCTGAGCAGACTTTCATCATCACGCGCTCTGCGCTCCTCTGACCAAGGCCTGCTTGCAGTCCCTCGTTCTAGGTGTCGGACTCGTGGGGACCGGGCTTTCTCAGTCATAGCTCCGTCACTCTGGAACCAGTTGCCACCCTCAGTTAGGTTGTCCCCAACTCTGCCGGTTTTTAAGAATCACCTGAAAACCCACTTCTTCTGCTTGGCGTTCCCTGAACATGTTTGAGGTTGGCCCTCTTTTATGTTAATTTAATTTCCTGTCATTTTATCCCTTGTTTTATCTACTTGTTTTCTACTCTAATTTTTTAATCCTCTCTGCACTGTTTTATTTGCTTTTATTATCTGCTTAGTCATTGTGATTTGCATTCTGCATGTACTGTTGACCAGCGCATTGGGCTCCCTGACAGAGCTGCGGAAGGCACTTTATAAATAAAGCGGTAACACTTTACAATAAGGTACGCACAATTGTGCTTCGTTACTAGGGAACGACTTAGGGGGTAATGAGTAATGAAACAGGGAAGAATAGGTAGTTAACCAGTAGTTACTGGTGAAAATGCTCATCAGTCTTGTTTCATGGTCTAACAGGTAGTTACTGGTAAACACCCAGCAGTCTTTTTCAGAGACTAATAGGTAGTTATCTATTTGTGCTTTGTTACTAGGAAACGACTTAAAGGGTACTGAGTAATGAAGCAGGGAAGAATAGGTAGTTTTAGAGTGTTTTTGCATGTTGATTTCAAAGTTAATAAATTTAAAAGTTAATTTTTGTGTACTTTTCTGATTATTTAAAAAAGTACCCTAAACATTGAACATTTTGTCAGTGATTGATTTGAGCCAGGTAACACTGTAACCTGCAGGATTAATATTACCACACACAAGATGAAAGAAAATGATGTGTGAATAAGCTCAATGCATTCATGGTAAATGGCCATGTAACAACATATAAATAATGGTTAAGTATTGAGTAAGTACAGATTAGTTCCTCAGTAGGTACTTGGGAGGAGGCTTCACTTTCCATCATCTCGAGACGGACGGATGCTGACGATGGATGACAAAGTGACAGACGAGTACAATCAAGATGAAACAGGGATGTTGCAAATTATCTGCATCCTTCATGAAGTTTACAAAAGAGAGTCCACAGGCACCACATTCATCTGGGATTCGTTCCTGATTGCATTCATAGGTAACTACCTATTAGACCCTGAAAAAGACTGTTGGGTGTTTACCAGTAACTACCTGTTAGACCATGAAACAAGAATGATGAGCATTTTCACCAGTAACTACTGGTTAACTACCTATTCTTCCCTGCTTCATTACTCATTACCCTTCCCTAGTAGACTAGTGGTAAAATTGTGCTTCATTCCCTAGTAACGAAGCACAATTTTGCGTACCTTAATAAAGGTTTGATTGATTTATTGATTGATTGATTGATTGATTGATTGATTGATTGGTTGATCGATTGATTGATTGATTGATTGATTGATTGATTGATTAATGAAAATCCAATCAGAAAATGGAAATGATAGAACCAATCAGCAAGATCCAATCAGCAATTGGGATAGGCAGAACTAGACGAGAAAAGAACCAGTCGGAGTCCAGCTGGCTTCTTTTTGAACAGGCTAGCAGTAAACGTGTGTGATGGTAAAAGTTTAACAATTCATGTCTAAAATGAGAAAATGTCCATGGCTGGGAGGACAAGCATCAGATGTGACCATCAAAGTTTTTGTGTGGTGAGAACACATCCAGGGTTTCCTGGCAGGACAGGAGTGGAATGTCGTACCTGATCCGAACCACGGGGTGGTGTATCTGGTTGTTTTATTGTTTTCATGGTGCTATGGCTGTACTATAATCAGTGTTCGGTGTTCTAGCAGTGTTTTTGTGAGGAAAAACATTCAGGCAGCCCATAACAGAGTTGAGGCAGCTCACTTTAGTTAAGGGAACACAAAAAAACCACACCTGAAAACAACTCTGACCTATAGCGGAAGTTGGCATGCTTTTTTAACAGAACATTTAGTGTTTAAACAAGACAGAAAAGTGTGAAAATACCAATGTCTGTCTGAGAAATGTGTGTAAAGTGTGTAGTGAAGAGTTTTACAGCCTTAAAACTTCTATTGAAAATTGTAAAAAAAAATTAAATGCCTACTTCACAGATTTTGCCTTTTCGTTATTTTTAGAACACAACTCCGCGATAAATGAGGGACCACTGTATAGGAGTTTAAACTCCTCAAAGCCACTGCAGTAACACACACACACACACACACACATACACACACACACACACACACACACACACACACACACACACACACAGAACTGCAGGAGAGTTATCAGAGATTTTCTTTCTATCTAGATTTATTACATCACCATCCAGGTTGGGTCTGGATATGAAGCAAAACAGGAAGTACAAAAAATTGCAGTTCCACCCTCATCCACTAGGGGCTGGTGTCAGAAGCGAGCAAATCCTCATTGATTCCCATGTTAAAAATACCAATTTCACAGCAGAAATAATCATGTTTACAGCCTGGTACCAAAACATGTTTTGGGTTTAAATGATCTAGTTTACACTCATGACAACTCTGAGGGGGTGGGGGTGGGGGGGGGGGGGGGGGGGACTTTTGTGTCACTCTTCTGTTTAAGTGTATTAAAAGTCTAAAATTCTGAATAAATAATGAGCATCAGACCCACGTGACCACAGAGCTAGCTCCAGGGAAAGGCCTCAGTCTGAAAACTGTTCCGCCATTTTCAGTCTCTCAACTTAGACCATTAGTTGTAGCATTTGTGCGTTCTTTTTGGATATTATTTGTGCAATTGTTGGACAAAATGACTTGCTTTGGCATTAATTGCACTAATAGAGTGTCCAAGGAGTCTCCACTTCATTTATTTTCGGTAAGTAAAATTAAATTTATGTATTTTAGGTCACTGCCGCTCTTGCGCTAGCTGAGCTTAGATTTTAACATGTTCTGTTTAACCATGAAATTTAAATGTGGTAAAACCCAGTGCATTTAACATAACACAGCATTTTTGAAAATGGGTTTAAATATAACATGTTGGTGGAGCTAGGTTTCGACTATCGGTATGGACTCCCTCCCCTCAGCGGCAGCTCAACGCATCTCTGATCGCTCTGTCTGCTGCGCGGCTGCCAGCTTGTGGAGCTCTCAGGAGACCTCTGTGTTCCACCCGGTTTTACCCAGCGGTCAGCCCGGCGCTTCTCTGACTCAGAAGCTCTGGTGTTGTGCACAGTTAACTCCGGTTGTAGCTAGGTAGCTACCTTTGTTAGCTTAGCTCACACCTCCGCGTTAGCTTTGGGTTAGCTTGTAGCTACATCACTTCAGTTCGACGGGTGTCATCATTTGATCCCAGCCTTACAGCCCCACCCTCAACTCCTCCTCTTTTCCCTTTTTATGGAATTGTCTGGGCTTGACGGAACCTGTGAGACGGCCAAAATGGCGGTGGTGGCCATCTCCCATTTTAGTACAAAAACTTATTATTGGAGCCTATGAAACACATTGTCCAGTATATATGTCGATGGGTAAGATACATAAGGGTTCCATGAGGGAAACCCAGAGATCTCTTCTTGTGATTCTCTCCAGTTCCCCTTGGGAATACAGTGAGGTTCCCCAGCCAGAGGGGGAAATATATAAACCAAGCAACTAATCCAGCGTCTCTGCTACAGTGGGATATGCCTGGAAAACCATCAGAGGAAGATTGCCAGAAGACATCTCAATCAGATATCCTGAACAGCCTCGGCTGCCTCCTTTCAATATGGAGACACAGCTGCTCTGCTCACAACTAAAACATACAATGGACTAATCCTCATGACCAGAACAGCAACCCTTCACTTCAACAATACATCTCACCTGTAGCTGAAAGCTCAGTGACAAAGCAACAAACCAAGTTTGTGTTAATAACAATGAAAGTGAGAATGAAATGTTGATGCTTGATGATTATCACCAGAGTATACTCTTGGATGCACAGTGGAAACCCGTCTGAAGGCCGAGCACGGCCACCTCGCCAAGGAAGTGTGTTCTAATTGTTTTGTTCACAAGCCAATCTTCTGACCGTAGTTGAGGCTCTTTATTTACCGTCAACAGACAGATCAACACCCGCATTACTGCAAACGAATGCCCACCGTAACCCAGCCTGAAAGATCACTCTAAGAGCAAATCAGAGACCTTCGCATGTGAAAACTGATCCTAGTTACCGTAAACTGGGTGTTTAACATCACATAAAGATGTAACGCTGGTCTAAACTCATTTAGAAACCTTGGTTAGACTGGGTAAATAAAGTGGATTTTTGCTATATAAATTAAGAGCAGGACACACACGTGCACACACGCTTGGGCATTCCTGTTCCGTGCTGTGAAGCCATTAAACAATCAGCGGCGTTCCTGTTAAGTATCAAGGCTGGTGGAGGCCGCCAGTCATGTGGAAAATGGTCTCATTTGTTTACACTAATTACAGCAACATCTCAAAGCTAATGTGTTGCTGATTTACTGAAGTTGAAAGGCTTCATGTAGACCCTAAAGTTACTTGTTGTGACTTTCCTCACAGTTTACTTTCCTGTGTTGTAAAGCCCGTTTTCTCTGCTCCTTCCTCCTCCACGCGTGCGTCCTCTCCTTCATGTCCACTTCCCTCCATCCTCCTCCTTCTAAGCCGTGGAGCTTTTTCCAGCCATCTCTTTCCTTCCAGCCATATCTCCTCCAGTCCATGTTTCCCTCACTGCCTGATTGTTTGAAGGAAAGCTCTTTGAGGGTCCACTGACTTAATTACCGTAATGGGGTTTCTGACACTTGAGATTGAAAAAGTAAAAAAGACCTAATGGGGGGGGGGGGGGGGGGGGGGATGAAAGGACATTGTTATTAGTTTTCTATAAAGACCTTGGTTCAGTGATGTAGCAAAACACACCCCAGGGCTTCACAGAGACATTTTTTCTGCATTTTGTTGAGTTTGTCACAAGTTCTTCATTATTTTGAATGTTTAATTGTTTGTGTGAATGTTTATATGTTTATGTATGCAAGAGAGGAAGAATCACGTCTGTGTGGAGCTGAGTTTTGGGCAAATTTCCATAGCAGTCCAGGACTCTCAGAAGCATTCTCAAGATGTTTTTACTTATTTGAATATTTCTAATTATACAATTACTGGAAACTGCAGCGTAGACCCATGGGTAATGTGGGTAATGAGTGTTTTGTTTTTTAGTTTCTGCTTTTCACCTTGTTTATGGCAGCAGTTCCTAACTGCATTTCAGCCAGCTCACTGAGTGGGACTGAGCTGGTTTGTGGCAAAACAGAGAAGAAGAGAATGTAACTAAACTGTCATGTTGGGTGGCAATTTCTTGACCCACGACAAGCAGAATCACTCACGCAAGCAGGTAAGTGTGTAAATGTTTTATTTTAAATGAGGAGCTTAACAAGGAGTGACAGGAACAGAAGATGCTCAGCACTGGTAGCAGGATTCCAGGAGGAGGTTCTGAGTAGGGAGACAGAGTGAATATCCGGTGGATTATGGAGATTTGTCTTGAGACAGGAGAGCTTACTGTTTTCTGGTAGCAGCAGAATGCACAGGGAGGGCTTTGGTCAGGTCCGGGTGGGCAGAGGAGATCCAGAAGGCGAAAAACTGTTTTATCCAGAGGTGATGCAGGAGCGGAGGTTGATGAGGGCAGGTGAGCGGCTGAGAGCGGGCCGCCAGGGGAGGAGGCAGTGTGGTCTGGAGTGCAGGAGTCCGGGTTGGTTCTGGAGATGATGTAATGCGGGGCGAAACCTGAAGGAGAGCAGGGAAGGACGATCAGGGATTTTTCAGACGACAGGTTATCTAGAACGAGATACAGGTTCGAGACAGGTCAGAGGCTAGAGCTACCCAAACAGAGTAATCATCCGGCGTAGTGAAGTGTCACACTGCTCCTTAAATCCCCTGGGCCTTGATGACGGGATCAGCTGCAGCTGGTAGCTCTCAGACATGCCCACCTGTGGACAAAGCTCAGAAGAAAAACAGGGTTACAGGCAGGCAGCTCACCACGGACCATGACATAAACCTTTGTCCTTGAAGTCAGCCTTTTTGAGTTGCTGTCGGATAAGCATGAAAACACCATCCCTACTATCCTGTTAGTGATTCTGTCACCATTTTGTGAGTTTCACATTGCAGCTTAGAAACGAAACATGCAATTTCTAATTGTGGCGCAACACGTGGCTGTGGAGTTTAGACCGTATTAGCAGACCTCTGTGGCGTACCTGTTTCTCCCTTTCTCCGGGCCAACTGTATTTCAGGCTGTTTCAGGAACCAACCTCGTACCTGAACTGTGTTATGTTCTCAAGAGAGACCTGCTATATTCACTGGGCAGGACTTGTGCCTTGCTCATATCAAATATATATGCAGACATCACCAAACAACCAACATTATTAAAAGAGTTGTTGGCGAAGCAGAATGGAAGGAAAACAGTTTTTAAACTCCCAACTCTGAAAAAATGTAGCAGAAATCTCTCCAAAATGACAAAATTCAAGGTGCTTTGTGATCTCCTGCAGAGCGCCTTAAATAAACCACGCATCTTCTTGTCATTGAACGCCACTTTTTATGTCGCACACCCAGAGGTGTGACCAAGTCATTGCTTTGCAAGTCACAAGTAAGTCACAAGTCTTTTCGGTCAAGTCCAAGTCAAAGACAACCAAGTCCAAGTCGAGTCCAAAGTCAATGATGTGGAAGTCCAAGTCCTTAACTTTGAATTTTCAAGTCATAATCAAGTCATCTGTCCAACTTTAATTTAATGACGATGATAATAAAGTCGCAAGTCATTGGCATTCAAGTCCAAGTCAAGTCGTAAGTCTTTATAGATTTTATCAAGTCAGGAGAGAAGTTATTAAAATAATGACTCGAGTCCAAGTCATGTGACTCGATTTCACACCTCTGCGCACACCCCAGTCCACGTAATGGATTAGATTATGTTGCACTTCACAGAATGGACAGCTCGCCTATGACTGACCGAACGCAACACGACTCTGCCACTGACTCTGTTTGCTTTGTGACGCTGCTGTTTTACCTTCACAAACAACACAAGTCTGAAGGAGTTCTGCTGTGTGGTGGAGTTGCTAATGCTAACAATTAGCATCTACTAGTTGAGACGTTCTCTACTGTTTCCTGGACACTAAACCATCAGCCTTCCCTGTTGTGAGTCAAGATGGGTGAGTCCATGAATGTTAAGTGTGTCGTGGATCTGTCTGGATTTTCTAATCCTAGAGTTTCACTGTCTGTTTTCTATCAGAAGCTAATGGAGGAGACCGGTGTAGGAGACTGTTTTCATATTCAGCCTGCATGAAGAACTCAGAGTGACTGATTATAATCAGAAACAATCGTTGGGGCCCTATAGCTCAGGTAGACTTCACAGTAGATCTGAACTGGTATTTTCATTTCTTTGATCCTTTTTAAACAATCAAAATTTTAGGTTTTGGATTTCTGGAGATTTCTCTCACACTTCAGATATTTAAATGCCTAAAATGTGTCAGTCCTGTACAAGATAACTTTGCTTACAACCACAACTCTTTTAGTGCAAAATATGCATTTTACATCAAAATGTTATGTTGTCCTCTTCCACCTGCTGTGTCTTTCACTGCTACTTGTGGTTTCTCTCAAATTTCCCCGGAGTGTGGGGACTGCACACCCAGTCTTCCATTGACTTCCATTATATTTTACCTCTAAATATTCTCTTCAAAACAGAGAGCAGAGTCTTTTTAAACTTCTCATATCCTGATGGAAACATGGCAACTCCTATGGGTGACCATCAGAGCCTTCTGCTGCTCGCGGTTTCAGAACTGCTGGCTCAAAGTCGACTAAAAGCTAAGATGAAAATAATAATTCTACTAATTTGACTGAGCTTTACCTTTTAATTTGTGTTTCCTGTCTGTTTCCCTGTAGGTTTGCTATCGGTGACACACGTATGCAGTTTCCATGGTGATCCTGCATGAGCTATCATTGGTTACAGGTCACCCTAATAAGGCACCAAAGGAACGTTTAGTTTAAACATCAAAATGTAAACATCAAAGTTATTGTTGAAATTCTGGCCTAATTCATCAGCGCTATTGAAAATATCTTCTAAATTGTGGCTGTGGTTGCAAAATATAACAACAATTGTGTCATTTATGAATTATAACACTCGCCTGGTTGATTGAAATAACTCAACTACACTGATATACCTCCAGAAACGGGGCTTCCACATGTTTGGCTGGCTAAGAATTCTATTTACTTGAGCTGTCACCAACGAAAGGAGAAGAAAAGGAAAAGGGACAAAGGAACGAATGATTTACACAAAAACAAATGAGGTAGGAAGAATAGAGCTGAGGAGGAGAGGAGAGCCAAGTTCCTGTCCGTCTTCATCGTGTTTCATTTCAGTTTTTTTGTCCATCACAGAAACATCAGAGATGTTGGTCCAACTGGAACGCAGACAAACACAAACGGTCATGCAGAGATTTAAATGTGTCTCGGTTTAATTACTGTTTTAACAGAAACACGTTGTCAGGTTTAGAAACACAAGGACAGAATTTTAAGCTCAATTTAAATGAATTACCTCTCATTCAGGAACATTCAAACGGCTCTGGTCAGACTCTAACATGCAACATCCACCCGTCTTCTGCTAGGGTACAGAAGGCATGCACAATGGAGGTGAACTTCTGTCCAGGCTGGAGCTGGAAGAGGAACGCCCAACCCCTCCAGGGCCAAGGTCTGCAGGCTTTTAGCCGTCATTTAGACAGCAGCTCTCCTTCTGTGTTGTTCTCAGCCCCACCGCAGCAGCAGATAAAAGGTCAGGTGTCTTTAGGAAAAGACTTAAATCTAAACACACACACTATATAAATCCATTTTAAATACTTCTTACTCCTAAGTGGTACGTAGGAACCTTTGATAATGATCAAAGTAAAAAGGTTACGTGTCTCTTGTCTTTAACCATCTCCTCCTGGGGCCACACATGTCAAAACCATTTTCCTGTACTTTTCTGTTGTCCTCCAGAGCCCATCACAGCTGGGGTGACCCGGTGGTAAAGAGCAGGGCTGCATCATCGACTCTTTCCCATAGACGGAGAACTTTCCTTGTATCCAGACACTGAGCAGGAAGAAGTGGAACATCTCATTCGATTGGCTGATTGATGTTAACCGAGCACATGTGGGGTCAGCCTCCAGCTTTTTTTGCTTTCATTAGCTCCACCCACCGGGGGACAGTGGACCAACAGGAACCCACAAGCAACATGCTGCGGGGCACCAGTGCTACCCACTGCACCGCTGCCAGGTAAGCTCCTCGTTCTGCAGAGCAGCAGCTGCTTGGAAACCTAAAAGTGAGCTTTCAGAGGGAAAAAAGGGCTTTTAAATCTGAACATTACTGTTTATTTCTGTCCACTGAATGTTCGACTCACTTCTGGATTGTTAAAACTGTTAATGGGTTTCATCCACAGCAGATGAACCACTCTTCATCTGGCGGTTTAACAAGTTAAATGAACCCATTAGAGCCTTTTATTTTAATTCGATCATTGGCTTTGCTGTGAAATGTTTATGTTGAACAGTTTTTATGCAGGTAGTGATTGTTAAATGTCCTTTCCTCCTGTCCGCTTCGCCAGAGAATGCTTCCGGGTTTTTTGGGGGCGTTTGTGTAAAAATTTTCTCTTTTTTGTTTGGGATTCTGTCAGAAAGACTGGCATGTTTAACGTTCGACTTCACATGTTTGGCAAAACCAGCTATCTGTTAAAAAAGTGTCTGAGACGGAAATATATGAAGATTTCTGCCTTCCTACAGCAGCAGGACATGGAAGTTTGAGACTTACACATGAAACCATGAACGCTAAGGAACAGGGTCGCACCTGTTTCATCATCAAATGCTGATTTGAGCCTTGAAGCTAATAAAGCCACAGTAGTATTTTAATTTTAGTCTGTTTGCTCTTTAAGCAGATCCAAGACCTCCATCCTTTATCGTCTTTGAGGTCCGTGAGCGGTACAACACCAGATTCAGACAGTTGGAAGTTTGTTTTTGAGCCAGCTTGAATTCCTGTTGAAGGAAGTAGGACGCACGCTTGCACCACGCAGGATTATAACGAGATGAAACTTGAGAATGAAGGATCTGTAAAACATCTGGTGAAAAGCTTAGGAGGTCCTGAGAATGTGTGGCTCAACTATTCCTTCAAACAATCACAATAAATGAATGGTTTTATCAGAAGGGTCGGTCGATGATTCCAAATGTGGCTCTGGTTTGTTTTTGTCCTCTTGTTCAGTTCAGGGTTAAACAACCATCTCCGGACTTTTTCTTGAACTCAGAAAACAGTTTTAGATTGATCATGACACTTTCACTTAGTTTTACATTTTGTGTTGATAATTTTCACTTATCACCATAGAAAGGATGACTGGTCCCACCTTTCTGTGTTTGTCTCACTCCTGTCCCCTCAGACCTCATCCAGTCCTGGTTCTGGTTCATCTGAAAGTGTCTTCTTGTTCAAAAACAGTTTTCCTTTCCTCTCTCATCCTTGTGCTGTGCTGCTCCGAACAGGAGACCACAGTCTACCTGAGTACCGTTGCTGTTGTCCATCCCTTTATGACCACATGGACCCATCTTCTAATGGCTACTTCAGCAAGATCATGCATCATGTCACAAAGCTCAGATCATCTCAACTGGTGTCTAGAACATGATCATGAGTTCACTGGACTCCAGTGACCTTCACGATCACCAGATCTCAGTCCAGTCCAGAACCTTTGGGATGTGGTGGATGGAGCTGATGCTGTCATGTCAGTATGGACTAGAACGTCTGACCCTTTTGAATGTGTGACACCAGTAATTGAGGCAGTTCTGGTGACAAATTGGGGTCCAGCCTGATGCTAACAAGGTGTACCTAATAAAATGGCCTTTGAGTGCAACCATGCAAACCTATTAATCTAGGGTTATGGAAGCTGGACTTACTATAGAGTAATCCACTTGTGTTTTAACCAGGTCTTTTGTGTTCAACAGTACAAACTTACTGAAGACAACATCCATGTGTACAATGATAAAAGAACACACACACACACACACATACACACACACACACTGAAACTCCAGGGGGGTGGAATGGGCCTGTCCGACAGCTGAGGCTGGGTCCCAGTAGGGGTGCAGGAATATAAATGGTGCTTCCAGCTCCCCATTAGACTGTCTGAGAGGAAGATGTAGGGGGTGGACACACAGGATGGGGTATGGCTCAGCTGCTGAGCTACCCGTCCTCCTCCCCTCTTATCTAAGTTGTTGGACCTTCTGGTCAAACTGCCTCCATTCATCTTAGGTCTGGCTGAGCGCAGAGCGAGCTGGAGGCAGTGTGAGCGGTCCCACGGGAAGCTGTGTAATTTCAGTGGTTTCTCTCACATCATGAAACTTTGTTCTGTGTCTTTTTTAAATATATGAAACCTCATCTCTGACTTTTCTTCCTTTGTGAGGGCTGTGCTTCATGAGAGAGCCTGATGAATCAAGAGAATCAGGGCAGGAGGTATTTTTAGATGCTCAGAAATAGTGTTGCAGCTTTTAGATCATGAAGACCTCTTGGGTAATTAGAGGTAAAAGGTTCTGAGAGGTTTTTTTAAGTGTGTATTTGCTTTATGGCCAACATCATGACCTGAGTGGCAAAAGTGAGTAACAACATGTTGGTGCAGCGGGATGCTGCTAAACCAGTCTAACCAGTAACAATGGTCCTGTCTACGAATGGCACTGAAACCTCTCAGCTTCTGACCCACAAAACAACAACAGACACATAAGGAGTGACATAGAAAATGGCCGAGTGAACTGTACAAACATTCATAAAGGGTTACGTTACGTGACTGTCGTGGAAGCCGCGGTCACATGATGCAAGTCTGTTCCATTTAACCTTTTTCTTTGAGCAAGGAAGGGCAGTGTCCTCGTAAGCAAGGCGTCTGGCCTCGCAAGACATCGCCTCGCAAGGCCAGGCACCTTGACATTGAGAAACACCCATAGCTATAGGGAGCCTAAGTCACTTCTGCATCACGGGTCACCGGAAGAATGAAAAAATGAAAGCAAGTCAATGAGGCTAAAAACGCTACTTTCTAGTTCCACTTGTTTTGTGCCATGGATTTCACATAAGATGTCCGTGAATTTTAAAGACACATTTTGATACCGAGAACGCGCTTATTTTAGAACGGGGGGAAACGCTATTTTAAGTTTAGCGTGAAAATAAGTCCTGGAGTACAAATGCGCTTCACGAAAGTGACGTCATCAAACCAGACGAAGAGAAAGCTGAGGGAAAAGGGCTGTAAGTTCAGCAAACTTCCCACCAGGAAAGAACCACCATGAATCTGGTCATGTGGTAAGTAGCAGCTGCTTTGGGGAGGGGAGGTTATGTGGTGACGTCACATATGCGACATGCCGATTTCTTGTTTGTAGTCGTGCTATTTACAAACATTTACAAGCTAATAAATCTCAAAGTACGTGACTGGCGTGGTCGAAGCCCCCATCATTACTTTTCATTTAAATTGCAGTGCAACATATGTGCGATCCAGGGCGTGAGGCAAAGCGGATTAGAACTTAGCGTTTTAACCTCATTGACTTGCATTCATTTTTTCGTTCTTCCGGGGACCCGTGATGAGGAAGTGACTCAGGCTCCCTACGTGTTCTAAGGACAGCAACAATTATGATACTGGATATATTTTAATGTTTTAAACTAATATTTCTCTGAAAAATTGAGAACAATTGTTGCACCAACCAGTCTCAGCATCAGGGATGATAGTGAACAGGAAGAAGATGACATTGAGACGCTGATCTATATTTGATCAGAAATGGTATCTATTGTTCAAAAAATTTCTAAAGTTGTCTACAGTCATCTGTTTTTATGAAAATATACAATATTTTTTAATCGTTGTGATATATTCTCTATTATTGAACAGTGATAGTATGTCCTAAAATTAGCCAGATTATTCTAAAGTGTCTCATAATCATCTTTACTGTTCAAAAGTAAAGTTTATGTAACTTGTTCATGTGTTTTATTTTAGGATTTCTTTTACTAGAACAGAGCCAACGTCCATATTTGTTCACTTCGTTTTCTCTGATTTTCTGAAAATGAACATTTTTGAGAATTGTAACAACAGAAATACTCTGGTCATTTACTACAACAACACCCTGGGGTTGAAATTTTACATCTTTACCCACTTAAATGAGTGCCCTATAAAGGGTTAAGGCTAATATCAGCCAATAATATTGGTAGACCGATAATATTAGACATCCCAAACTTTTAGAAATCCTCTCACGGTACTGAACTTGTGTTTCTTCACTCACAACTTTGTGACGCGGGGTCCCGCAGCAACAGCCCAGTGTGAAGACGGTGGTCATAATGTTTTGAACCAAAACCAGGAGCCTTTTTTTCTTGACATTGTTTATGTTGTCTATTTTCCTTCTCCTGGTGGCAGCAGGTGTGTAAATAACAGCCCAAAAGCAAATGAGGACGGATCAAATTGCTGAGGGACTGGAGTAGCTCCCACCCCCCCACCCCTCCACCACATGAGGCTGCGACGCTGATTCCAGCTCATCTGTTCATCATCAGCGTCGCCCCCGGCTGCACATACCTCCCTCCCTCCCTCTCCTGTGTGCTGGACCACTTGTTATAATTCTGGGTCTGTAGGCCGTGAGTGCTGTGGCATAATTCTGCCAAGTGTCCTGCTTATGTGCAGGCTGACAGCTGCCACCAAATCCACTGCTTCACTGAGCCGAATTATGGGGCAACGTGGCTGGTTTGCCTCTTATTATTTTTACCTGTTAGTGTAATAAACCCAGTATGAGATTGAAAAAGTCCAACGAAAGCCTTGAAATAAATGTAGATCAGAGCATTAAGATTAGGGAGTGGAAAAAGTCTGGAATCAAACCGTACAGTAGATGCAATTTTTGAGTTTATCTTGTTTTTTACTTTTATAATTATTTATAAATATTGAAATATTTCAAAATAAGCATCATATGTTTATGTCAAAAGCAATATTTCTGTGGATTTTATAGAATTTACTTATTCTCTATGTAGCGTTAAGGATTGACTACATTTATATTAAATGATCAATAAGATGTGATAATCCATATAAATATGAAATATCAATCTGACTGGTCTTTTAAGGTCTAATCAGAAGACTTTAGTTTCTTTGACTATTCAGGGAACACACACACTTCACATTAACTCAGACAGAGTCAAGACTATAGTTATAGAAATGCATTTGATTCTATTTTCCTAAACTAAATTATTGTACATGACAAAGTATGAATGAAATGATGGAATGTGAGCTAGATGCTTTTGCAAAACCTTTCTTAACTCATTCACTGCCATTGACGACTAAAGTCGTCATTTGCATTTTTTTACTGTGTGGGCGTCGGAACGAGCCCCCGCACCGTGAGAACAAACGTTCCAGCTCTAAAGCCGATCTTCATCCATGTACATCACACGTCACGTGATCAGGAAGCAGAAAAGAAGCAGAAAAGCCATGTGTTAGGACAGGGGTGTCAAACATGCGGCCCGCGGGCCGGTTTCGGCCCGCAAACAGGTTAAATCCGGCCCATGGGATGGTTGTGTAAACTTCATTTTCATACTTTACAATGTAGAGTGAAAATAAACTTATCTTTGTGAGCAAGTTTTCTCTGTAATGAGTATAAATAAAACAAAGCTGCGCTCAAGGCTCACACAGGAACTTGAATCACATCCTGAAGTTGGCCGCCACTCAGGATGTGACTTCTGATATTGATGTTCTGGTGAAAGCTAAAAGATGTAAAGTAAAATGAGTCAAATATACTTTAAGTGCTGCATGAAACTGATCTAGCCATGTGATCTGTAAGCTCTTTGAATCACTAAGGAATGTTAATTTTTATGTATAGATTTTTTTTTTCTAATTTTCAAGTAGTGTACACTTCAGGTGTTGTACTTGTACTATTTTGGATACACTGTCCTCAGGCTCCAGCCTTGTTTTATATTGATTGTATTAAAACAAAGAAAACAATCTGCAGTTGTTTTTAATTTACCGGTCCGGCCCACTTGGGACTAGATTTCCCTCAATGTGGCCCCTGAGCCAAAATGAGTTCGACACCCCTGTGTTAGGAGATCATTTTGGGCCGCTGCTGTGAAAAAAGTAAGTCATGAACCGGAAAAGCTTCTGCCGATCACAATTTGACAATGGATTATGAAAGAACGGATAATGTTAAAACACGTGGATTCTTCCTGATGTAAGAGGTGAGTCAACTCTTTGTGTTGCTAGTTTTGGCATTGACATCATCCTAGAGCACAACTTTCTGTGACTCTTAAAATAACAGTGAAAATGCTATAAAAAAAAACGCTGGCAGCGAAGGGCTTTTCTGGTCAGGAAACGGCTGGCAGTAAATGAGTTAAGTATCTGAGAGAGCTTGTGGTGTCTGGGTTATGAAATCAATTTGGCTGTATGGTTTGATAGCTCATCAACTGCCAGCCATTTCCTGATCGGTAAAGGCCTTCGCTGCCAGCGTTTCTCACCGTTTTTACTGTTTTTTTAAGAGTGACAGAACATTGCGTGCTAGCATGATGTCAACGCCAAAACAACCAAAACAAAGCGGAGACTCACCTCTTACATCAGGAAGAATCAGCGTGTTTCGAGCGTTATCCGTTCTTTCATAATCCGTTGTTGAATTGTTATTGACAGAAGCTTTTCAGGTTCGCACCTCACTTTTTTACAGCAGCGACCCAAAATGATCTCCTAACACGTGGATTTTATGCTTCCTGATCACGTGGCGTGTGACGTATGCGGATCATCGACATATATACGATGCGGATACAGGAACTTTTAATTATAATTAATGTAAATGTTTTTAAATTCCATCTAGGAGTGGGCAATATCATGTCATTCATAATATTACCAGTTATTATTTCCTGCCAAGAAAAATAATCTATCATTTAATCTAACTTCATGATGTAGTTGCATCCACTAAACAGGATTATGTTCATGTGGGTCATCAGCATGAAGTTACTGACGATATCAAAGGAAACATGGCTGGAATCAGTTTTACTGTAATCTGTGTCTCTAAGTGTGTGTGCTGCTGTAATGAGTGGATGTCCCCACTGTGGGACTAATAAAAGTTACTCTATTTTATTATATTATTTCATATCAGCCAGTAGGAAAATAAAACGTTTGAGGATTTTGGCCTTTCCAGGCTTCCGTACCAGTAACCTGGTTATGGAGGAGGAGTTCGTCTCACAAACAGGAAAACACACTGGTGAAGCGGTGAATTAAAACATTAGGATTCACCGCGTCAGCAACTAATGTAGGAGAGGGAACATGTGAGTGAGTCACCGCAGTAGGAAGTCCAGCTTGCTGTGAGGGAGAGCAGCGATCTGTGGCTGATGAGTGAAAACAAAAGTAAAACATTCGGGACTGAAGCTCCATCAACACCGGCTGGCGATGCGGCTGCATTTCTAAATAAAGCATGTCATTTTGGCGGCGCACGCAGCCCAGTTCACGGTTCTGGGAGAAAGAACGGGACATGCACGTCCCATCAAAAGCCGGTGTAGCTCACCGCTCCGCCCATCTCACAACCAGAGCAGGAAAAAGCTCATCGGCTTGGATAATACAGACGGGATTCTGTGTGTGAAATAATGCAAGTAAAAATTTTACTTAAGTGTTGTTGTTTGTGTGCATGTTGTTCAGTAGCTAATGCTATAATTTATATAATCTGGGTTTTTTTCATAAGCCCTACACACTGTGCGTGATGCACGTTTGGGGAGCGCAGACGCTGGTTTAGCGTGAGATATTGGAGGTGTGGCGTGAGAGCATGTGAAGAGGGTCAAATGCATGTGTCACACGCTCAGTGCTTGACAGCCTTGAAAATATATATAGTATTTCAAGTAGTGCTTCTGTGGCTACATCTGCCTCCTACCTAAGTGAACGTAAACAGTACGTGGCCTTAGATGGAACAAAATCCACACATCTGGACTGCGAGACCAACGTTCCCCAAGGATTGGTTCTTGGGCCAATATTATTCTCTCTCTTCATCAACAACCTACCTGACGTCTGCAAAAATGTCTACACAGAAATGTACGCGGACGATGCCGTCAGATACCTGCAAGCTAACAACATCGAACAGACTAGTAATGACCTAACAGCGGCTCTATCATTAATCTACGACTGGTTAAATGAATCTTGTCTCCTACTAAACACCTCCAAAACCGTATGCATGTACTTCACAAAACATTGTTTGAAACAACAAAAATCAAATGTAATTCTGCAAGGAAAACTCCTAAATCAACAAAAAGCAAATGTATTTCTGAAGGGGGTAGAACTTGAGCTAGCACCAAAGGTCAAATACCTCGGGGTCACCCTAGACCCAACGTTAACCTTCAAAAGCCACATAAGAAAAGTACCCCAGATGCTCAAGTTCAATAATGAAAACTTTAACCACATCAGGAACAATCTAGACACAAAGACTGCCAAAATCTACTTTCACGCGATGATCAGCTCCCACTTAGAATACGGCCTGACAACTTGGTCACTCAACTGCCCAACTACACTAAAACCGGTCATAACACAATACAAAAGAAGCCTAAAGCTGCTTGATAAAAAAAACCAAGGCTCACCACCATTACCACGTGTTGAAAAAGCATAAAATCCTCAACCTAGACAATCTAATCAAACTCAAAAACTTGTGTCTAACATACAAGGTACTACACGCTCTCGCTCCACCTCCGCCAAGCGACTTTATTAGATACAATGGCACCTCAAAAAGAGCCACCCGTGCATCATCGCGCGGGGACTTAGTGATTCCCTACAGAAAAACAACATTTGGACAGAAAGTCTTCTCAGTACAGGGTGGCCACCAGTGGAACAGCCTCCCACAATCCATTAGAAAATGTTCCACCTTCGCCACATTCAAATCGGAAACCAAAAATGGCTCTGGTCAAATCAGCTAAGTAACCACGGTGCAAAATCATAATCATGAAACCAAGATATTGTCACTACAAACTCAATTCCTGTATATGCTAATAGCGTGTACTCCTTACACAAAATCTGTAATAATGCATGCTAAAAATGTGAACTATGCTATCCTCACCAATGTGCCTACTACTGTACTGTAAATAATGTGAACCCAAAGAATGTGATACTCACCAATGTACTTACTACTGTACTGTATATATGATGTATTTATGATTTACCCCTCAGTATTTATTATCACTGCTCACTTAAATGATGCCATTGGACCACTTTTTAATATCACTGGACCACTTTTCAAATGTCAGAGAACCCCAAAGTGACAAATACCTCGGGTCCGCAGTGACCAGAATCTCATATTTGTGTCTTATTGATGTTTTCTTTTTTTATTTATTTATTTTCTATTTCCTTTTCAACAAACTCTTTGTTAACGTCACTCGACTTTTATGTGACAACCATCTCGGGACTACAGATGGAAATTAGCCCTCGGCTACAATCTGGCGTGTTTACCTTCATGCTATCCCTACATTTATGTTCATTAACATGCACTGTCCCAAATAAAATATTCATTCATTCAAAAAATATTCATTCATTCATTCAGATTTCTTAGTAAATATTATATTTAATGAGAAATAAACTTTATTATCTTTATCTAGAAAAAGTTAACAGCTGAAATAGCAGGAAATAATGCAATTAAAAGAAATCGTAGACGAATGTACTAGAGTGTGGAAAGTGATCATTATGTCCTCCAGCAGTCTAAGCCTATAGAAGCATAACTACAGAGATAACTCTTGATAACCTAGCCTTTTAGATGGAGGCAGGGCAAGGGAGAGTAGGCTTTACCGACTGTATTCTCCACTGTGCGAAGTGCTCTGTTAGGAACGTATGAACAATCAGATCACTGATGTAATGATGGAGCTTGATCAATAAAGCGACAATGCAGAGTTTTTACCATTAATCTCCTGAAATATCCAGTTAGAAATGACAAAGCTCCTCGGATGAGAACCGAAACGTCTTCAAAAAAGAAGTACAGTTGCCTTAATTTGAACCCTTTGGATTGCCGTGACCTGGATGACTGAGAACCTTCACTAGCACATTGAAATGTTGTTGTAAATGAATTAAACAATGCCCAGTTGTTGGAAAATATTGGCAGTTTTTTTAATATATGATCATAAATATCTGTTAAAAATACATGGGAGTGAGTCTAAGGGTGTTTCTCAATGCAAAGGAACCTTGCCTGGTGGTTCCAAGAATATCTAAAATTAGGATGGGAGGCAGATCTTTTAGTTATCAGGCTCCTCTCCTGTGGAACCAGCTCCCAGCCTTAGTCCGTGAGGCAGACACTTTGTCTACTTTTAAGACTAGGCTTAAAACATTTTTATTTGATAGGGCCTATGGTTAAAATCTGATGTTAGACTAAATCTGGACAAGTGGGGGAGTAGAGGGAGGTGGAGTGTACAGTCGGTAAAGACGGCTCTCCCTTGTCCTGCCTCCAACATGCCTACATCTAAGTAGGATAGATTATCCAGAGTTATCTCTATAGTTATGCTGCTATAGGCTTAGACTGCTGGAGGATACACTGACCACTTTTCACACTCTACTGCTTTCTTCTACAGTCTGCTCTTTAACTGTACTATTTTGTGCAATTTCAGCTGTTAACTTTATTTTCTCTGTAAGTGTTTTTCTCCCCAGAAGAAGCTACAATGAAGTTCTGCTGAGCTCTGGTGGCCTCATGGATGGGGCCATCGACTAGCACATTGCTGCTAACCACTTAAACATTCTCTCTCTCCTGATAATACATTTTTGGTTTCCTTGACTTTTGATGTGCTAATACTAGTTTATCCGTTTAATTATAGATCCACTAGGATAAATACAATAAAGTTTATCTTTCACCAAACAGAATATTTACTAAGACATCACAATATAACTATAGACACATTACTTGTCCGTGTGTGTGTGTGTGTGTGTGTGTGTGTGTGTGTGTGTGTGTGTGTGTGTGTGTGTGTGTGTGTGTGTGTGTGTGTGTGTGTGTGTGTGTGTGCGTGTGTGTGTGTGTGTGTGTGTCTGCTCTGTCTTCTCGATCCCCAGTGAGCCGTGGAGGATGGCTGCTTATACTGAGCCAGGATTCTCTGGAGGTTTCTTCCTGTTAAAAGGGAGTTTTCCTCTCCGCTGTCGCTTTATGCTTGCTTGGTATGAGGATTGCTGTAAAGTCACTGACACTAGTCAGTGACTTGATGCAATTTGCTGGGTTCCTTATATAGGAAACATTATTTCTGATTGGCTTAATGAACTGACCTGAATTGGAATTTTTATTATGTGAAGTGCCTTGAGACGACTCTTGTCGTGATTTGGTGCTTTATAAATAAACTTGAATTGAATTGCCTGGATGTCTTGGTCCCGCCCCAGTTGCCTAGAGGATACGTCATCAGGAACCGCCGAGGCGTGTTCCAATGTTCATATTCTACCAAGGTGTGTGTTCTCCATTTGTTAGCCATTTAGCTAGCTGAGCAAGGATACACGGGAGGTGTCTTGTAGCCTAGCCTCGGTCAAAAATTTCCCAGATTACACTGCTGTATTTTCAAAAGGATGGATAAGAAGCCGGCAGCAACTTTGTGGGAAAATTTCAAGCTTAATAGTAAGTCAACTAATTTTAAATGTTTTTTTATATCCAAAGAACTTTTCTATAGTAGGTTGGTTGCTTAGTAGTTGTAGCTTCGGTGGCTAGCAGGTAGTAACTCGCTTACATCTTTAATTAAACAAATTGATACACAATTAAAAAAGTTAAAGGCTTGTTATATATTTATATTGAAACTTATACCTTTAAAATATAATGTTATCTCTCATGTCAAGTGATGTTACGTGACTGCTGGTCACGTGATGCAAGTCTGTTCTATTTAACCGTTTTCTTTGGCCAAGGAAGGACAGTGTCCTCGTAAGCAAGGTGCCTGGCCTTGCAAGACATCGCCTCACAAGGCCAGGCTCCCAAAATCTATGGGTGATGCTCTATTGGATGCCATGTTTCCTTCTACGGAAGCCCATGAGGACATAATAGCATTTACTGATTTGTGACAAATGGTTACAAAACTTTCATCATTAATAAACATTGTTGCTTTACACATGTACCTTATCACTAATTGCCAGTGATGAAAGGGAATCTGATGATCTTGTTATTTTGCTGGAGGTTACACTACCCAAGGCCGGATTAACCATATGGGCAACTGGGCAATTGCCCAGGGGCCCACGAACTCTAAAGGGCCCAGGCCCAGGGCAGCAAGGGCACGAGCAAAATACTGTATCTGCAATCTCCCGCTTTATATTAATCTAGGGTGACCATACGTCCTGTTTTCCCCAGACATGTCCACTTTTCACTCTCTGTCCGGGCGTCCGGGGGGGGGGGTTCTTGTATTGATGAAAATGTCCAGCTTTTCATCCAGGAGCAGGGATCGAATTATGGGGGGGCTGGATATCCTACACATCCGGGGGAGCCGGAATAAAGTTTTCTACCGATATTACATGATTTATGGACTCTTTTGAGCAGAGACCACAGAGAGCGGCAGAGCGCTGATCTTTGGTGCGCAGCGCTCCAGGCTGCTGCTTCCAGCGCATGGTCCATTCTCAAAGTGGCGCAACCAAAAAACAGTAATTAACACACGATCGTTCATGTCCGCACATGTTCTCTATTTTCTGTCTTATTTGTGCCTGAAGCACTCTGCTACTGCGGAGCTCATCACCTGTGCTGCGGTGATGTCACCTCACTGACGCAGCATCAAAACGCGCACTCCGCTTTACGGTCAGGAGATCCCTTTGATCTGCTCAAAAGTAACTGATGAGGTGAAAAAGTAAGAATCCAGGCAGCAGTTTTTCTGGAGACTTTAGAGGAGATGCAGGAAGATGAGAGACAGACAGGACAGGAAATAGTTAAATAAAAACAAGAAAACAAAGTAAAATGTTTTTACCTGTATAAAACAACAAGTTATACACATGTAATATTTATACATCTGATACAATTCAGATCACCTTCAACACTCAGCCACACACCCAGGGCCGTTTCAAGGCATTTTGGGGGCCAAGGCAAAACGCCCCACCCCCCACCCCATAACTGGGCTGTATAATTCATACCCTCTCCAGGAGTGTTAGTTAAGCCGGGCGTACACTGTGCGACTTTTTCACTTTTTTGAGCCGATTTTCCAGTCGTGCGAGAATCCACGACATCGGGGCGAGTTTTGCGCCGAGCGGTCGTGTAGTGTACAGGGGGTTACGAGAGGCGATTAACACCACGTGACCAGCTGCCGATCAGCAGTCGTGAGGTCGCACGGACTTTTGGCATGTTTAATATTTTGCTCGTCCCTCGTGAGGGTATCGCACTGTTGAAGCGGCGCTGCGAGCAGCTGCGACCCAAAATGTATCAGAACCGCTCACAGCGCATGCGCAATCCTGCATCAACGCCGCTCCCCGCTATTTCCCTAATAACACACGTTGTTCGTTTTTATTTCTACATGTTTTTTTACTCACAAAGATTGTCAAGAAAGCGTGTTTGTCGTGTTCATGTCAAATTAAACTGATCACAAAACACAGATTTACTTTCTTTATTTCATTATCCTAATCCAACCCCCATAAATGCCTGTGTGTCCTCCTGCAGCACTCCCGAAGGACAACAGGCAAAACAAGACCAAAAAGTGTTGTGTAAAAACTGCTATTTTTAGCATATTTTTAGGGCTGACGTGTTGCTA
>NC_091753.1:19583960-19593960 GCF_043380555.1 Nothobranchius furzeri | reverse complement strand
CAATGATGATGCTTGCTCTACAGAAGAGGTGTCATGGTCTTCCTGCAGTCCTGAGAGAGACCAGCACAACCACATCTATGATCTATTATGGAGGTCCACCTAAGATGGCAGCCGGTCACTACGGCAGCTCCAACAGGCAGCACGAGTCCACGGGGAGTCTACGTATATATGTTTGTAATCGAGGCTGTGCATCACTCCTCCACATGCTGCTGAGGCTCTGGTCCATTAAAACAAATAAACTGTTAAAATGTCCTATTCCTTTATTTCCAATTTCCAGTGGTATAGGATTTAATCCCAGGAAACATTGTTACAGCAAAAAAAAATAAAATAAAATAAAATGTCCTTACAACGTGTGTTGAGTTTTGCTTTAGTCAGGACTTATTTAATGGCTGTAGAGTACACACACTTGTGATTTTACTTTAAATTGTTTTGGGGGATTTGGGGCGGGTGTCATTATAAAACATGGACGTAATTTTTTTTGGGGGGGGGGGGACATGTCCCCCCCACTTTTTCCAAAGTCAAGTTTTGACCCCTGCACTTTTTACCATCCAAAAACAATATTACGCTATATTAAACTGACACTGGTTGAGCTCTAGGACCAAGCAGAAAACAACCATTTGTGTTGAAGCCTGTTTCCCATTAGAACATACTGTAAAGATCCCCCCGTCCCCCCCACTTCTAAAGTGAAAATTACGTCCATGTTATAAAATAATAGTAATAATTAGTCTTTGTTAATTAGTCTTATAAAGATGTGGATTTTAGCCATATAGGAAAATGCTGGTTATGAACATTTTTTGTTTGCAGACTTTAAAGGTGCACTATGTAGAAATGAAGTAAAAATGACACCCTGTGGTAAAATGTGGTTACTGTAACCACTTTATACACCTCTGGAGCTTTTTGCCGGCTGTCGTTAAAACACAATTGTTGGTGCTGCAGTATTAGCTCGCAGGAGACACGGCAACCCCACACTCACTGATGGTAAACAGGAGTTACGTCCCTCCTTTTTTTATTTTGAAAGGAGAAAAACTGACGATCCAGCAGCCAGTTATGAAATATGTTTCAGTACAACCTTCCTTCCTTAATGACCGAAACATTACACTCATTTGGGATTTTCTCACTGTAAAATTCTCACTATATTCTTACATACTGCACCTTTAACACACCATAAATGGTTTCGCAGAGCAGTGAGACGTGACAGTTTTCTTTCTATGGCTTTAAAGCTGCTATAACGAATATACAGAACAAGCTGTAAGAGCCAGTTAAGAATTTAATTTATTTCTGTTGTATTTTTGTCAAGCTGGATAAATATTATAAAAGATTAATATGTCAGGATATTTTATTTTGTAACTGTGTTGTTTTCTGGTAGACGTCATGTAATCAGCTGTGATCAGTGCATTACCTTGTTTGTTTTTCTACTCAATTAAATGGTTTTTTTAGACAACAGCATGGTCTCAGTCAGGTCGCAAAATGATTTTTACAGTGCCTTCCAGAAGAGGCACAGACAGAATGAAAGGACAGATCGTCACTATGAAGCCAAAAAACGTGTTAGAGGATCAGCAGAAGAGATGATCTGCAGAAACTGGCAAGTCCCAAAGTAACAGAGATGTATTTTGTCCTTGAGCAAGAGTAATGCCAATCAATTATTTGGGGTGACGATGGCACAGGAGTTAAGTGCTCGCACCGTAGTCGGAAGGCTGCAGGTTCGAGTCCCACTCCGTCTGTCACTGTTTTTGTGTCCTTGGGCAAGACACCTAACCCACCTTGCCTGCTGGTTCTGGTTGGAGGGTCCGCCAGCGCTCGGCAGCCTCCCCCCTGTCAGCGCCCCCCAGGGCAGCTGTGGCTACATCGCAGCTAATCCTCACCAGCGTGTGAATGTGTGTGTGAATGGATGAATGACTGCTTGTGTTGTAAAGCGTCTTGGGGGGTTCAAGGACTCCAAAAGATGCTATATCAGCATTTACCATTTACAAGCGAAACTTAACTGTCTGTGTGTCACTCCATCAGCTAAAGAAGAGCATCTAGTAAACGAAGAGTCCAGATGATGTTGTTAAGCACCTGGTTGATATATTTTTGAAGAAATTGCTTTAAACTTGGATGCCACCTGTGCATTAACTCTGCAAACTCTGTAATTTAAGAGATAGCTGATGAGGAAACACTCGGAGGCAAAAATGTGACAGCTGAGTTTGAGTCGGGAAGATCCCACAAAGATAAAGAAGAAACCAACAAGATGGATGTGGTGGATTAGAATGTTTGTAATTGTTTAGTCCTCCCTCCTAACCAGTCAGGGGCTGGGTTATGTAAGAAACAAATAAGGAAGTCATTTATTTCTAATGTTTTTTTGTTCAATATGAAGAATAAATGTCAGAATATTTAATTTTGTTGTTTTCTGTGTTAGAGCTTCCAGCTGATAGATGGTAGACGTCATGTAATCAGCTGTGATCAGCCCAGCTGGGAAGTCGGAGCGGCCGGAAGCAACACAGTTTAACGTTTTTCCTCACGTAAACATTTTTAACACAACATCATGGTCCCAGTCTTGTGGAAAAATATTGGTTGTTAGGCTGCCTTCCAAAAGTGTCACAGATAGAACGAAAGAACGGGGCGCTAAACTAGGTTTAACACAAACACGGTCACGAAAAACCCACGCCTCCCCTCAGAATCTTCCGAGACGTTTCAGCCAGAACCAGGAACCCGTGTTGCTAGAGGGGAACAAGACAGTGCTAAACACCAGTCGTCATTTTCTACATCCAAATGTCTTTTGTTGTCCATGACTTTGTGGGCTGCAGTAGCTCAGGAGGTCGAGCGGGGTTGTCCAGTAATCGGAGGGTTGTAGGGTCGATCCTGGAAGAGAACGCTGCTGTTGTGTCCTTGGGCAAGACACTTAACCCACATTGCCTGCTGCGCTCCACCCCCTCTGACTCTTGGTCTGTTTATTGAACTCACCTGCCCCTTGTTAACCCACCACTGTGTATTTATACCTCCTGTTTTGCACTTGTCCTTTGTCTGATCACTGTGGTGTTTTCACCATGTTTACGTTGCTCCTGTTTGTGTCATCCGACCTGCCATTATTCGTTGAAGGCATTTCTGCCTCCCAGTCCAACTCCATTGTAGCTCATCACCATCAGTGTGAATGGGTGAATGATAAACTGTAGTGTAAAGCACTTAGGAGTCCTCTGAAAGGCACTACACAAGTGGGGCAACTATCAACATGTTTTTCTTTTTGGGACTCTGGTATTTAGTACTAACGTTGAAGCGGTAGCAGCTGGCTGTTTCTCCTTCTCTGATATTACTGAGCGGAGAACCTCTCTCACCAGTGGTGTTCTGTTGCTAAAGACACGAGAGTGTTACAATGGAGGAGCAGGGAAGTCACTGTAGGGTGGTTCAATGACAACCAGATGGTCCAACAGTTGATTTTGGTCTGAAATGTGTCACTGGCAAAGGTTTTTAGACAAATGGAGAGAACTACTTTATTTTTTATTTTATTTTTATTATCTGCACAATATATTTATAGCTATACTATGTTAGATTGTTGTTAAGAGGAATTAAAAATGTTTAGGCTACTTTGTTTTTCAACTTTGCTATTGCAGCTTTAAATGTTATTTGGTATAGAATAACAAGCATCTGCATGAGGGAGTTTTAATAGATACATGTTTGATGTCATCTATTATTAATTAATATTGTGTTTATTAATATTTTTAATGAAAGGGAGTTCAAATGAAGGCACTGAAGGTTAATTAGTTCTAATTCATGAACTAATGAGTTGGATTTTAGAGATTAATCTGTGGTGAGAATGCATCCGGAGTTCTAACCGCTTTCTTAATATTTAATTATATTTATGTTGGAGTTTGTTTCTAATTCATCCAGAATCGTTTCAAAGCAGCAGAGAAAAGTGAATAAGATTTTTTATAGCATGAACATCTGCGTGCACGCGCGTGTCTGTCCCCCTGTGGGTGATGAGGGAACCCCCCTTCCTCACCCCCCTCCTCCCTCCTCCATACATCGGAGGCTGTGAGCTGCAGCGGCCGCAGAAGGCGACTCGGATCCCGTTGTGTGCTGATCAGTCGCTGGGGCTCCGGGGGATGCAGCTGGATGTGGGCTTAGACGCTCGGCGAGGATTTTTCATTCACTCTGTACAGGTGAGCGGAAGTTTTCTCCAGTAGGTCCATCGGTCCGTGGACTCCCGGTATCCCCGGGACGCTGCAGTCCGCCGAGGGTCAGCTGCTGTGTTTCACGATGGCACAGGTGGAACCGGACAGGTTACCAGACAAGTGTCGGTCTGTGCGCGCTCGCGGACTCATCGGAGCTGGAAGTTTTTGTGATCCGCTGCTTCTAGAACAGAAACGAGATTTATTCCAGTCCGATTAGATTTTTACTCTCATCCAGACGCATTTAGAGTTTGCACGTTTTTGCTTCAACATTTAGAAGTTCAACCTGTTTGGGAACGTTAAAGTTTCACAAGCAGGCATGGATTTATTAATTAGGCTGTAAAAGTTGGTCAAATGTGGAAAATTTACGCACAAGCAGTCAAAAAGTTTGGACTGGTTCAGCATAGACCAGACCGCGTTTCTCTAGAGTTACTTCAGTTTATTTTTTATCTAAAATTCACCAAGTAACCCCCCCCCCCCCCCCACACACACACACACACACACACACACACACACACACACAGAGGTGTTACCTCACCAAAACCTTCATAGAATGGTGTAACACCATGATAGAGCGTTCATGGAAATCAAGAAGTCTGGAAAAGTCAGATCCGGCGGGTTTGAACCATTTGTTTGAGCTAGTTGGATGTAAAACTGAACAGAGGCGCGTGGATCTTTATAACTGAAATGTTTTATGAGACGCTGATTCTGGGTGTGAGAGCTGATACTGGTTTCTGATTCCTATACATGTCTGACCTGCTGATACCAAGTCTGACAATTTATCAAGTAATTCATAAAATACATATTTTTAATCCCGATTATTGTAGATGCAAACCTCCACCACATGAGAGATTGGCTGATTGATTGACTGATTGATTAGTGCATGAGTCCATAGAGCAGGGAGAATGTCAGATAATAGTTTTGCTGCTAGGCTATTTGGTGCATTTAAGGACCAAGGAGTTTAGAGTTTCACATCATTCATTCACCGCTTCATGCTGAAAATTGGCCAAACGTGATCATGATAGGTATTTTCTTTTACTGCCTCTATGAATTTTATTTCAAAAGTCCTTAATAGTTCGTGGGATATGATTTCTAATCTGTAAAAAATCTGCAGCTATAAATCTAACCAGACCAGTGAGGAGCTGGACCCGAGCAGGGCGGATTATGACTTATGGAAACTCATGTCTTGATAAAAAGGAAACAGGAGCAAAGCAAACTGCTTTGTAGATCAGCTCATGCGAAACTATTACCTCATGCACTGAAACGTTTTCTACAGAGGAAGCTGATTGGGTCTGACTCTTAAGTGGAATCTCAGGACTCTTGAGCTGTGTCCACGTCTGTACCCCTTACAGATGCACCGTGGCACTCTGCTGCAGCCTCTGGTGACTGGTGAAAAGGCTCGAGGGCGATGGCTCCCACTCTGAACCCTCCAGCTGCTGGAGCTACATGCTGGGGAGGCTCGGTGACTGTTTTGATTGGAGGATAATAAACCCGTTTATTGGGGTCTTTCAGGTGACGCTGCTCCTAAGAGAGGCGATAAAAGCAGAGAGGTTGTTGATAAGCTCTTATTTCTGGCTGCTGTAATCACAAACTGCCCAGAACTTTCCTCACAGGAACTTTAGATGGTTTTCAGCAGAATTACGATGATTTTTTTTTTCAGTAAGAATAATGAAGCATCTTGATGTGCATGAGAGAAGAGTTTTCTGACGGGAAATTGTTTCCAGAGCTATGCAGGTTATTGAATATGGATCCATTCTGCTTCAGCTTTGATTGAGCGGTAAATAATCCTGACAGAGGTGGTATTAATGGCTTTAATATCGTGTGCTTTGGATCTGCTTCCTGATGACACCAACCTCAAGTGACTTTTTATCACCAGGATGAAATCTTGCAGACCAAAGGGAACAATTTTCATCTGTTAGCTGTGCAGCATCAAAGATCTGCAAGACTAATTCGGTTCAGCGCAGACTTTATTTACGCTGAACAACTGATGCAATAAATGAAACGATCACATTTATTTTCAATATACTAGAGCTATTTGAATTGGAGGAATATAAACCATAATCCCGATCATTCAACACAATGACTCATTCGGTTAGGAAACCAGTTAGACTGTAGTAGCCAGTTTACACCAGCAGGTTGCAGAGTTGTGCTGTTTAATAATAAAATAATACAACTTTTTATGAGACTAACATTGCAATAATCTCTAAAGTCAATGTGGACTTGTATAAAAATGTTGAAAACTTTTTATGATAAATCAAATCTATTTGATCAGTCAAATGAAAAAATCATGGACACACCGTGCTGCCACAAAAGCTGAGAAGAGCTGTTGCAGGAGCCTGTAAAAAGTTATTAGAGTTGATGCTTGGAAGTAGCCTAGAAATCTAGATGGACAGAAGCAAAATGTATTGTTGCTCTGCATGTCGGTCTAGTCACTGGAATCTCTGCAGCCCTGACCAGGCTAGTGGCGTGCCAATCACAGCACTCTATTGGTTTGGTGGGCTAATCACAGCGCTTTATTGGTTTGGTGGGTGGGAGGTAATTGCGACCAAGCAAAACTGAGATGGGGACGGCTCATTTTAAACGACTTTGGCATCAACTTTGGACTATTTCAGCTTTTCTTTAGCCCCTTCCACAGTAGGGCCGGCTCCACTCTGCCCAGTTAGCCCCAGCCCGCCCCAGCCTGGTTGGGTTGATTACACACATCCTTCTACACATCCTTAGGAATGTGGATGTGACTGAGCATATGGGAGGTCTCCAAAATTGGCGTGAAAAATTGGTGACATCAGTGATGTCATGATTGCATCATAGAACATGTGGGCGGGGCAAAAGACGTGCAGAGAAGTCTGTTGTGGCTTCCTTAAAGAAAACAAAGGCGGCCGTGAGCTGTGTTGCTTTTGGACACTCCTGCTCTGCTGTGTCTGTCCTGGCACAGCTCAAGCGTGGCAGTGCTGTTTGTGTAATTGTGTGTGTGTGTGTGTGCTCCTCAGAGAGAGACACAGAAATAGACATCTTCAATTAGAAGCGTTATGTACTTCACAGTATCGGCTGGCTGATTCTATCCGCTAATCGGAGGCTCCCCCTAATGGTAGGCATGAATTCGAGCTAGCCAATCAGTCTGCAGAGGGTGTGTTGGACCAGTTCAACCCGAAGCAAAAACGACCGGGCGCTCGCAGATAAATTCCAGGCTATGCGTATGTGAACACTTCCTACCCAATCTAGGTAAGGTAGCGCTGGCGCTAGTGTGGAAGCCCTATAGTCAAGAGCAGGTACAGGTACCTAAGTTTATTTAGATAAAGGATATATTTACGACTTCTTCAACGGACTACCCCGTTGACTGACATCCATAGTGGTGAGTATGTCACGTTGTCTGTTGCATGCGGAGACAGTTTAAAAGACAACTGTAGATCCTGCCCCACAGCTGAGCTCTGTGAATAGGGAGCCTAAGTCATGCCCTTCTACATCCGGACCATGGTCCCCGGCAGAACAAAAAAATGAATGCAAGTCAATGGGGCTTGTTATGTGCCATGGATTTCACATCTGACGTCCATGAATTTTAAAGATATATTTCAATGCCAAGAAAGCGCTTGTTTTCAAACAGGGGCAACATTTATTTTAGGTTTTGAGTGAAAATATGTCCAGAACTACAAATTAGCATCACCAAATTGAGGTCATCAAACCAGACAAAGACAAAAACAGAGGGAAAATGACTGTAAGTTCAGCAAATTTCAAATATTTCTTTCAGGAGGAAAGAACCACCATAAATCTGGCCATGAGGTAAATAGCTGCTATGCTAGGGGAGAGGAGATTGTCATATTTGAGACATGCCGACAGCTGATTTGTAGTCATGCTAATAACGAACTTTCACAGGCTGATAAATCTCTAAGTACGTGACTGGCGTGGTCCAAACACACGTCATTACTTTTCATTCAAATAGAAGTACAACATATGTGCGATACAGGGCCTAAAGCAAACTGAATTAGAAAATAGCTCTTTTTAGCCCCATTGACTTGCATTCATTAATTCATTCCTGTAGGATTGGGCATCGAGCATCGATTGAAATCGGTTCCAACTGTTAGCTTTTCACGGAATCGTTCAAAGTTTTTATTTCGATTCCTAGAATGCAGACGGAAGAGGAATCCGCGGCCGATCTCCGTGAAAAATAAACGTGATCTGCAAATTGTGATCAATGCTTTTCAGAGCTGATCACACCAGCTGTCTGTGTGCAGCACGAGTCCCCCCCCCCCACCCGGCGCACAGCGGCCAAATATAAACAAACGTGTCTACCGAACTTTTACTCCGTAATGTAAACTTTAACTCCTGCAGCGTAGAGGAAACTTGTTAAATACGTCAACACGGTGGATTTAATAGAAGCTTTAAAGAACAAACTGGATGGTGTGAGGTGAGTTTGTCTCACTGCAGAAATAAAAACACACACGGAGCGTCAGCAGTCAGACGCAGCAGCGACATTTAAGTTTCACTTCCTGTTCTGACTGAACGCTGCTGCAGCATGGAGGTGTAGTTCTCAGTCATCCTGGACATGATCATCCTGAGAGCTTTAGCTGAAAACAGCTGGACGTTTCTGGATGTGTTGGAGACATTTAGCCTCTCATCCCAGAGGCTTCTTCCAGACTTTGGTTGTGGTCAGGAACAAACACCCTGGTTGTGCTGCAAGTCTTTTTCTTTTTTCTCCAAAACATGTTTTTGTCTAAATGAAGGTGATGTTGTTGTTCATAGAATAAAATTCATGTTGAAGTTAAGATTATTTCATCAAGTAGGACCTGTGGTTAGCTGGCTCATGTAAAACATGTCATGGCTTGAAAGAATCGGAATCGGGAATCGATAGGAACCGGAATCGAGACGATGAATTGGAATCAGAATCGTTCAAAATCAAACGATGCCCAACCGTAGTAGGGACCATCGGTAGGGACCCATGAGCCGACCGGAAAGGGAGGAGAATTAGGCTCCCTGTGGGTCTTGACCGGACTAAATATGCACATACATGTGATGGCTTGCCAGGCTAGCTTGGAAGTAAACTTGTTTGGAAGGTTTCACCACAGAACTTGAGAAGATCATAACTGTTTCACCACAGAACTTGAGAAGATCATAACTGAGAATAATAGGGACAAATGTTATGATGCCTGTGTGTTTTGCCTTTGATCTGCCATCTTTAGTTGTCATAATGCTTTAAAATAGCATCATTAAATAAGATAAAATCATTTTCATTTTGAATCATTTTTGTTAGTTACTAACCTGGCAGCAGCCAGATCTCTATGTGTAGCCACGCCCCGTGTTGAGTCTTCACCTTCCTGAGTTTGGAAAACTTCAAATCTCGTGAGATTTCATCTTGCAGCGCAAGGTTAGTCAGTCAGTTACATGTGGCTGCACTTAACGTACACAGCTTACAGAGATCATCTACAATGTTACACGGTAATTAGTGAAGACTGAGCAACAGAGAGGTGCACCAAAAAAGTGTTTTCTTTGGTTTAGACAAGTCCTTTTGTCTTCTCCAGTCTCCAGCCACCTTCTTCAGATAACATCTATGCCAACCACCCTCTGCATACTAGACAAAGTGAACAGCTCAAAAGGTATATTGCAACATTTGCATATGAAGTCAACTGTACGGTTCTGTTGGGCTCCTCTGCTACTGCTGGCTCTCCATCCCACTCCAAGGAGAAGCACGAGGAGGAGCACAGCTGGAAAAAAAAAACAAAGAACTGGTAACAATGGCTTGGTTCACATTGCTCGTGCCAGCTGAGCTGATCCCTTCCTGAATTTCCTAACCAAAGTTCTAAGTTTATTGAGCATTGTGACGACAGAGGGTGGGTTTATCACAACTGATATGGTCATGTGAAGCTTCC
>NC_091753.1:19576460-19581460 GCF_043380555.1 Nothobranchius furzeri | reverse complement strand
ATAAACGCACTGTGATTGGCCAGCCTTAATGCTGGCCAGAGCTGCAAGGTTTCAATGGAGCGTTGCTAGACCGTTATGTTTGGCAAATGACGATCAGGGGTGTTCAAACCCTGTCCTGTCTTGTCCAACACGTTACAGTTATACCTCTGCTTCAACACACCTGATTTCAGTCAGCAGGTGATTAACAGTCTTCTGCAGAGTCTGATGAGCTGCTGCACAGGTGATTCAACCACTGAATCAAATGTGTTGGAGGAGAGAAACCACTACAACATGTTGGATACCGGCCCTCCAGGACCGGAATTTAGTACCCCGGTCTAAATTCTAGGCTAGGAAACCACATTAGTCAATTTGGCCCATCTCTGAGGAGCAGTGGGCTGCTATGTTCAGCCCAGGATACTCTGAGATGTGCTGCTCGGGGCTGGGACCAAAGCGCTCACCTTCCACTCATTAGTAAACCACTCTTCCCTCTTTAGCTACAGCTCTTCGTTGTGGTGAGAAATGATGGAGCTGCTGTTGTTTGTAATAGCGATATGCTGAATCTCATGTAATGTGTGTGAAGGAGAATCAGCTATTATAAAAAGAAATGTTAGTTCAGTGTCTGTAAAACTGTCTCAGCTCTGGCTTTTTTTGCAAGACATGACTGTCATTAAAATCCACTCAGTGGCTCGCGAGGTGTTTGGCTAACAGACTCAGTCTCTGCAGTTTAAAGTTTAAGTGAGTGCATTTGCATAAATAAAGGTAAACAAAATAACATATTAGAAGCCGTCATCCTGATTCAGTTTGCAGTCCTGTACCGGCATCTCCGCTGCATGTCGTCTTGTCCTGTCACCTATACAGACCCCTAAAGCCGGAAAAATCTTTACAAAAATAAACTCCACTCAAGAGATGTGGAGGTATTTAAATGAAGGAATAAAAGATGAAATCCTTTCTGCATACCTTCTTAGAGATGTGTTTGGTGTTTAAAAATAAAACAACCAGCCAGTTAGGTGCATGTAAATACCTGCCTGCACTGAGCTTCTGTGGCAGATTTGTGGAAAAAGTTTTCAGTGGATGGACTTCCTGAAACGTCCCACGGTCGAATAAAAAATAGAAAACCGGATCACAGGAGCCCTTAAAAGTAAACAATTTTCTTTTGGTGTGTTTTCACTCTGCAGACTGTTCACAGTTGGGCTCATTTTGTTTCTGTTTGAGAGTAGCTCCTCAGGAATCCTTAGAATAAAAGAAGATGATTGGTCCAGTTGGAACTGGATCTCAACTGGCCAAGCAGCCAGAACCCTGGCCCACCATGGGTCCAGTTTTCTGTAAGTCAGTTATTTCAATTGGAAAAGAAATAACAGGACCATTAGGTAGGAATTCGTCGTCATCTTCCTCTGCTTACCCAGGTCCAGGTCGCGGGGGCAGCATCCCAACTAGGGAGCTCCAGACCGTCCTCTCCCCGGCCACCTCCACCAGCTCCTCCAGCAGGACCCCAAGGCGTTCCCGGACCAGATTAGAGATGTAACCTCTCCAACGTGTCCTGGGTCGACCCGGGGGCCTCCTGCTGGCAGGACATGCCCGAAACACCTCCCCAGGGAGGCGTCCAGGAGGCATTCTGACCAGATGCCCAAACCACCTCAACTGACTCCTTTTGATCCGGAGGAGCAGCGGTTCTACTCCGAGTCCCTCCCCAATATCCGAGCTCCTCACCCTATCTCTAAGGCTGAGCCTGGCCACCCTACGGAGGAAACTCATTTCGGCCGCTTGTATCCGCGATCTCGTTCTTTCAGTCATTACCCAAAGCTCATGGCCATAGGTGAGGATTGGGACGTAGATCGACCGGTAAATCGAGAGCCTGGCTTTCTGGCTCAGCTCCCTCTTCACCACGACAGATCGGCTCAGTGTCCGCATCACTGCAGACGCTGAACCAATCCGCCTGTCGATCTCCCAATCCCTCCTACCCTCACTCGTGAACAAGACCCCGAGATACTTAAACTCCTCCACTTGAGGTAGGATCTCTCCCCCGACCAGAAGTTGGCAAGCCACTCTTTTCCGGTCGAGAACCATGGTCTCAGATTTGGAGGTGCTGATCCTCATCCCAGCCGCTTCACACTCGGCTGCGAACCTACCCAGCAAGAGCTGAAGGTCAGAGCTGGATGAAGCTAGGAGGACCACATCATCCGCAAAAATCAGAGACGAGATTCTCCTGCCACCAAACTCGACACACTCCACACCACGGCTGTGCCTAGAAATTCTGTCCATAAAGGTAATGAACGGAACCGGTGACAAAGGGCAGCCCTGGCGGAGTCCAACCCTCACCGGGAACAGGTCCAACTTACTACCGGCTATGCGGACCAAACTCACGCTCCTGTGGTAAAGGGACTGAATGGCCCTTAACAGAAAACCACCCACCCCATACTCCTGGAGCATCCCCCACAGGGTGCCCCTGGGGACACGGTCATAAGCCTTCTCCAAATCCACAAAACACATGTGGATTGGTTGGGCAAACTCCCATGCCCCCTCCATCACCCTTGCAAGAGTATAGAGCTGGTCCATAGTTCCATGGCCAGGATGAAAACCACATTGCTCCTCCTCAATCTGAGATTCAACTATCGATCGGACCCTCCTCTCCAGTACCTTGGAATAGACCTTTCCAGGGAGGCTGAGGAGTGTGATCCCCTATTGTTGGAACACACCCCCAGGTCACCCTTCTTAAAGATGGGGACCACCACCCCGGTCTGCCACTCCACAGGAACTGCCCCCGATGACCACGCAATGTTTCAGAGATGTGTCAACCACAACAGCCCTACAACATCCATAGCCTTGAGATATCCAGGACGAATCTCATCTGCCCCCGGGGCTGCACCGCTGTGTAGTTGTTTGACTACCTCAGCAACTTCTGCCCCCAAGATTGGACAGTCCATCCCCAGGTCTCCTGGCTCTGGTTCCTCCTCGGAATGTGTGTAGGTGGGATTGAGAAGCTCCTCAAAGTATTCCTTCCACTGTCCGACTATAGCCCCTGTTGACGTCAGCAGCTCCCCATCCCCACTGTAAACAGTGTGAGTGAGCTGCTGCCTTCCTCTCCTGAGGCGCCGGACAGTTTGCCAGAACCTCTTTGCAGCCGATCGATAGTCTTTCTCCATGGCCTCACCAAACTCCTCCCACGCCCAAAAATTTGCCTCGGCAACTGCCACTGCTGCACCCTGCTTGGCTATCCGGTACCTATCTGGTGCCTCCGGAGACCCACAGACCAGCCACGCCCTGTAGGCCTCCTTCTTCAGCCTGACGGCTCCCCGAACCTCTGGTGTCCACCAGCGGGTACGGGGGTTGCCACAACGACTGGCACTGGCCACCTTGCGACCACAGCTAGCAACAGCCGCCTCAACAATCACAGAGTGGAACAAGGCCCACTCGGAGTCAATGTCCCCCACTGCTCGTAGGAATTCTACCATGAAATAATCTCAAAACATCTAATTTAAAGGAAGATTATACTGAAACAGATTTTCCTCTCATCCGGCTGGGGAGTGGTTTGCTTTTCTCCATTTCAAATGGTCAAAATAACCCAGTTATAACGGTCAAAAATGGGGCTGGAGGCTAGGAGGGGGAGTTGGCCGTCTGGTTGGGGTCTGGGGTGGTCAGGAGCCTGCTCATCATCACCCCCAGCAGAAAGGGTCGAACTCTGGGAACCAGTAATGGTTGTACCCCATGTGCAGCAGTACCGGGACCAGAGTGAATAGGGTGTGTATGGGGAGCATGAGTGGGTGACTGGCGTGCATTTTTGTAAGTCTTTGGTTGTATGTGTATGTGTGAGCATGAGGGAGGGAGTATGTGATTGTTTATGTGTATGACTGTATATGTCAGGTGGGGCCTTTGACTCCTTCCCTCTCCTGGGACTTCTTGTGCTACTACACATATTCGTCTCCCCTCCCCGTGCCACACTTGGTGTGGAGTGTGGTGTCTTGGTCTGCCTGAGTGTTCGCGGCTCCCGGGTCAGGGGGTTTAAGATTTTTTGCGTCTGCATGATCAATCCCGGTGGCTGCCTGGTGGGATCTGAATCCCTGGGCTCTGTTGGATCCCCGGCGGGACTGGTCGCCCCTGGGTCCCGAGTAGCTGGGTTCCGGGCTCGGCCAGCTTGAGGGTGGGAAGCAGCGGGCGGGCCTGTGGGCTTGCCGCTGACATCTCCCGGGACTCTGCCGGCTGCTGGTTGTGGCCCCCCGGGGCGATCCTCTGCATCTCTCGAGGGGGGCAGGGGCTTTTCTGGTCGCAGCCTCCCTGGAGCCCCTGCGCTCTGGGGCAGCTCCTGGATCTCTGGGGCTTGGAGCTCCCTCCATCTCCTACACGTCTTTGGGGGTCAGATCTGTGGCCCCTCACACTCTCCATTGGACGCTCCTATAGAGAAACCTTACATATACAAGCGCGGGTACACACACATGTGCTCACATGGTGCTCTCATATGTATGGACTTGGGCACATTCAACACATGTCTTAAGGCTGTGGTTGGCACTTAATGCACTATGATTTATCATATGTGATTGTTCAGTTAAACAATGTTGATTTAATATTTCCTCATCAGGTTGATGCAGTGATAGCTTGCTCTTGTTGTATTGTTGTGTGTCCCTTTCTCTTTTTTTTTCTCTTTCTGCAGGAAGCAGACTCTTGTTCATCATTGATTGTTTATCTTTGTGGATAAAAAAATAATAAATCTTTGAAAAGTTTGTAATTTCGAGTAGGGATGAGCCGGATTCTCGTTTCAGACGAGTATTCGGTACGGATCAAGCATTTTTGACGAGTACGAGCATGAAACAAGTAAAACTAATAAATATCTGTAATCGTGCTGAAGGAAAATCCTCATTGGGTAACTGACTGTCTTCACGCTCTGTGATTGGCCAGTCAAATAGAGCGCCCGCCCCTCCCTACACACAAAACTCAGCAGCCGGGAGCTCACAGCTCAGTCCATGTCCGGTCCATCCACGCACATGCACAGACAGTAACGGATCTCTCTGTGCTTTCTTCACTGTTCACGT
>NC_091753.1:19563960-19571460 GCF_043380555.1 Nothobranchius furzeri | reverse complement strand
TAGGATACAGCTGCAGAATTGGAGCGGGTTCCAAGAGATTCAACTGGCAGAAACAACTCATACCATAGGTTCACACACACACACACACACACATGCGCGCGCGCGCACACACACGTAGAGGAAAATAGCTGAGAAAAGGCAGAGAGGAAATGGAGGACACCAAGTGTTTTAAAAGAAAAACTACAGCTGAGCCGAGGCGCGCCTCGACTGGGGCGCGTCTGATCTGAACTGAGGAGCGGCGAGCAGCGGCCGAATTTCGTGAGCGATTCGCTTCTTGGCGCTTCGCGGCGCTTCCGCGGCCGGTGTGTCCCCGGCCTAACACAGATCTACCTTGTGATTCACAATGTTTTCTCTACTGATTATGCTTCCTGGTGTAGATGTGTAAATGTAGAGCGTCTGCGTTCCTATGAGCTGTCAGCCACACCGGGAAGCCTGTCTATGAATCTGCGGTCAGACTTCAATGATCCAACCCCACTCTCTGCACACAAGATTGATGGCATGCTGCTGTTGACCCCCAAGAGGTTCATACAAGTGAGACCACTGGTGAGTAATTCTCACAATCTGCATTTTTGATGACACATCCTAAATAACATGACTATATATGTATGTATGTATATATGTATACAGATTTGTCTTTTAAAACTGGTGAATATACAATTTACAGGTAATGCCTTTATGCTATGAGTATTAGAGCCACTGATGGAAAAAAAATATAGAATTCTGAGAAAATAAGTCATAAATCTGAGTTTAATCTCAGAGTTCTGACTGGTACCTAAAACAAAAAAATGGGGGATATTGGGGAAGATTATGAGGGGGGATCAGAATTCTGACTTAAATCTTAAAATTCAGGCTTTTTTTGTTTGTTTTGATTTTTTTAACAAAAACAATTCCTAAATAGTTTTTTGTTTGTTTGGTTTTAGGTTCATGAAAAAAGTCAGAATTCTGACTTTAATCCCAGAATTTTGAAATTATCTGACTTTTTTTTTCTCATTTCTTTTCTTTTTCTTCAGTGACTCTAATACTCTTAGGCAATAAGGCAGTATTAGGGCCACTGAAGGAAACAATTGAATACTGAGATAAATGTCAGAATTCTGACTTTATTTATTTTCAGAATTTTTTCTTCTTCAGTGGCCCTAATACCCCTCCGTATTATGTAATGTTAAACACTTCAAATTAACTTTTGAATTCAGCAGTTTATCATTGGATTTAGATGCAGATATCACTGTCTTGGAAAATTGGTCAGAGCAGTTTGGCATTGAGTTTGATTAGTAAACTTGACAGTATTTACACTCTTAATCTTCTTAGGAATTACATGATGTCCACACAAGGCGTACCACTCTTCTCCATGCCGTTCCTGTCTATCTACGTGAGGAAACCTCTGGATTTTTGAGGACATGTGTGGTAAGTCCCAGTATTGTAAATTTGAACAAATCATTCTATTTATTTATGCATAAAGACAACACAAGGACAACGCACATGAACATTTTGGAAAATGTGCCATTGTTTCAACTACAAACCTTTGGCAAGATGTTTAAGCCTGCCACACACGAGAGCAATCAGCTGAGCAAACGGCCTCGAATGACTGTTTGCTCAGCAGATTGCTCGCCATGTGCGCCTGATTTTCACCGAGTTTTCTGCCTCACGAGACGCTGAGGTGAATATCTGACCAGTTAAGATATTTTCTGCCTCACAGGGGTAAAAACTCGCTGTGTGTGCACTACTGAGCTGCTGGCTAAGCTGAAATATTCTAGTGGCCAATCAAAGCACTTTCTCCGCTCACATGACCCCAAGATGTATTCAGATACAGCCCCTTACCTTGTCTGCGTGTCTGAAAAATAAACAAAACGGTACCTTGTGGATCGATGGGCCCACTGTTTCCATTACCCTTTCGGAAGGATTCTGGGTCTTCCAGGTGCATCTCTTGGAGTAAATTGGCATAAACTCCTTGCCTGGTCCATCTTTCCAGCTACTGTACCCATATTTTCCTAACCTTCAAATGCCGGTGGCGGCGACGTTTCAACAAAAAAGGATAGGCATTTCCTCCGTTTCCAGCTCTGTCTCTGTGTTGTTTCTTTTCTGACATGCAGACAGGGGGCTGCCATCTTGGGGTCATGTGAGCGGAGAACGTGCTTTGGTTGGCCACTAGAATATTTCAGCTCAACCAGCAGCTCGGTAATGCGCACACGGCGAGTTTTTACCCCTGTGAGGCGGAAAGTATCTTAACTGGTCAGATATTCACCTCAGTGTCTCGTGAGGCGGAAAACTGTGAAAATCAGGCGCACATGGCGAGGTATCTGCTGAGCAAGCGGTCATTCGAGACCGTTTGCTCAGCAGATGGCACTCAGGCAGGCTTTAAGGCACTGAGAAAAATCAACAGTCACTGCAAAGAATTCAAGTAGCTTTCATTAGCATAACGCTGGCACAGACGGAAGCCATCTCACTTTATTCGTAAATGAGAGCACAAAGCAACAGAATGAACGGCAGTAGGGCTGGGCGATATGGCCTAAAATCAATATCACCATATATTGAAGATCTCACCTGGATAACGATAAGTAGACGATAACTACAGGAATGCGTAGCAACAATATTTGTCCACTAGATGGGGCTGTCTCATGTATTACATTGACTAAAATTTTACATGACTCAAGGTGCTACAGCTTCTTAAAGGGACATAAATGTGGCCAACTTACACATCTTTTCATATTTTTATTATCAAATTTATTGACATGGGAAAAATTATCTGGATGAGAGACAAGAACTTGGATAACGATAAATCTTTGATATGTTGCCCAGCCCTAAACAGGAGTCTATCAGACTGCATTTATTGTTATTTACATGACAATCTACTGAAATAAAAATGTCCACAGTCAGAGTTTCAGTTCAGATGTGATTAGTGTATGATCTCCCTTTCATTTTTGTAAGGATGATACCAATGAGCCGGACCTCAGGGATGCAGCAGTTGTCCTCCTGACAACCATCACTGATGATGCCGAGAGTCCAGTTACGTACGACCCAGTGAGAATCTGTTCTCCTAGAGGGTGATGTGATTGTCAACCTCTCCAGCCTTCCTGATGTCTTCCTGGTAATGTTCGGCCTCATCTATGCCTTACATCTAGATTATCCGAAGGGACTGACCAACACATTTGAGTTCACGCAGAAAATCTTACTTGGTCTTGATGAGTCTAAACTGTCACCCAAGCTGCAGAGTCAAAAATGACCTGATGTTACACGTGTAACTCAAAATCTGAAAGAGTGGTGGATTCAGATGGCTCACTCTGTTGGAGCATTGTCCACATCCACAATGTAATTTACTATTTGTCTGCTCTTTAATTGTTGATGTTAAAGTAACACACCACCATTTGGGCAAATATGTTCATTTTCCACTTCTCCTTGAGTTAACCCCCCCACTGTCCTAATGGGTGTGACCCCCGCGAGGAAAGTTGACCATTGAGCAGGGTTGATGGTTCATCCCTTGGGTCCACGTGGCAGGGGTGAGGAGTGAACACCACCTCACCCCTGCCACGTGGACCTCAAGGGATAAACCATCAACCCTGCTCAATGGTCAACTTTCCTCGCGGGGGTCACACCCATAAAGACAATGGGAGGAACAGTTGAGTTTTACCTTTTCTCTGTTCGTCCAGCCGTTCTGAGTCTGGCAACTCTCATTTGTGGCTTTAGTTTAGCGTGAATAATTGAATCGGATTAGCCCATAGGCTAATCCGATTCAATACTCAACTAGTTTTATGCCAAATGGCATAAAGTACTCACTGACTTACTTGATAGTGGTTAGTGTAATTCATATTTTGTTAATGTTGAATCGATGTGCATCCTGATGTTGCTTTAAACCACCTACTCAAAGAAAGACTACACACTGCTGTTGTCCAGTTTTCAAAAGTGTGCGTTTGTAATTGTTTCTTTCAAATTTTGTTTTATTTTCTGTTTGAGTTGGCTTAATCAGTAACTTTAATTTGATCATAATTTGAAAATATATTTAATATAAACTCCAAATATTTAAGTTTATTTATGGTCTGATATACTCAAATATCTGAGTTTATAAACTCAGAAAATATGAGGCAACTGATTGCCTTACATTTTTTGAGTTCTGCCTACTTATTCGGGTTTACAGTGTACGAACTGTAAAGATTTTGTGGTGTTCACCTAACAGTTCAAGTGTTCATTTATTTGCTTTGTGTGTTCACAGGGCATGCTCAGTTGAAGTTTCCATCTCTGCGCGTTCAAGATGTAAGAAAAATAACACGAAAGAAATGCAACAATGAAAACTTCAAAAAGGCATCAACAACCAAGCAAGTGGATCCATAAAATGGACTGATTTTTTAAAGGCATTTTTAAAAAGTCTTTCAAAATGGACAGAATTAACGCGTCATGTTCAGAACAGTTTGCGTTCTCATCTTTGATTAATCCTGGTAAACAGGTCTGTTTTTGTTCTGTTCTAATTCTCTGTTTAATAAATTTAAACAAAATGACTTAGCTATTTTATTAAAAAAAAATTTCTCTGCATAAAGACGAAGTATCAGTAAATAGTGGAAATTAAATGTATTGGTAGTAAGCAAATAGCAGATGTTAAATGTTACTTGCAGTATGTGTTTATAGAAAAAATAGAGATACTTAAATGTACTAAAAGAATATTACGTCAAGTTTACTGTAAAGTGTACTTTCAAAACTGTAAGTATACTCAATTATATAAGAAGTACACTACAAGTAAACATACATTATTACTTTAAGTATAATTTTAAGTATACTTTCAAAGAGAAAAGTATACTCAATTATTTCAGAAGTGCACTACAAGTAAACTTATAATGTTACTTAAAGTTTATTTTTAAGTATACTTTCAAGGGCAAAAGTTTACTCAATTTTATTAGAAGTAAACTTATACTGTTACTTTTAAGTATACTTTCAATGAGAAAAGTATACTCAACTATATCAGGAGTACACTACAAGTAAACTTATATTGTTACTTTTAAGTATACTTCCAAGGAGAAAAGTATACTCAATTATATCAGAAGTACACTACAAGTAAACTTATAAGTATACTTTCAAGGAGAAAAGTATACTCAACTATATCAGGAGTACACTACAAGTAAACTTATATTGTTACTTTTAAGTATACTTCCAAGGAGAAAAGTATACTCAATTATATCAGAAGTACACTACAAGTAAACTTATATTATTACTTTAAGTATAATTTTAAGTATACATTCAAAGAGAAAAGTATACTCAATTATTTCAGAAGTACACTACAAGTAAACTTATAATGTTACTTAAAGTTTATTTTTAAGTATACTTTCAAGGGCAAAAGTTTACTCAATTTTATTAGAAGTAAACTTATACTGTTACTTTTAAGTATACTTTCAATGAGAAAAGTATACTCAACTATATCAGGAGTACACTACAAGTAAACTTATATTGTTACTTTTAAGTATACTTCCAAGGAGAAAAGTATACTCAATTATATCAGAAGTACACTACAAGTAAACTTATGAGTATACTTTCAAGGAGAAAAGTATACTCAACTATATCAGGAGTACACTACAAGTAAACTTATATTGTTACTTTTAAGTATACCTCCAAGGAGAAAAGTATACTCATTTATATCAGAAGTACACTCCAAGTAAACTTATAAGTATACTTTCAAGGAGAAAAGTATACTCAATTATATCTGAAGTACACTCCAAGTACACTTGTGAGGTTACTTTAAGTATACTTTCAAAGAGAAAAGTATACTCAATTATATCAGAAGTACACTACAAATAAACTTAAATTATTACTTTGAAGTATACTTGTAGTATACTTCAAGTATACTTTTAGCGGCCCAATTTAGTCCCAAGGAGTATACTTCTAAGTAAACTTTAAGAACAAGTATGCAAATGAACTTCTGTACACTTAAGTATACTTGAAATTAAATACTTAAAGTATACTTCTTTTTCGTAAGGGGAGATGAATGGTGTATGTGTGAGTGAGGTTGTCATCAGAACTCTCGTATCCGGAGAAGCAAGTCTGAGTGATGAAGTGATGTTTTGCTCTTAACCTGTCATCAGAGTTTCATAAACACATGAGACGCCATTTTGTCGCTCCACACATACCCTTAAGATGAAACCTCCGTACAGATCCAGAATGCCAGGTCCTCGGACCCCCTTTTCGGTACCGGAGCCGATGAAACAGCGTCAGCAGTACGACAGACTAGTCTTTGGATTGTCTCCAGGTTAAAAGCGACAGTTGGTTGACAGCATCAGATGGACCCAGAGGGTCAGTGAGTTCAGCTTTTATTCTGAAAGGAACCGTTGCTTGGTTAGTAAAATGCAACAGATTTTATCCAACTTGTTGGTTCTTTGCTTAAAAAGGAAGTCCGGGTGGCTGGTCCGATACTTCTCTTAGAATCCGGTGAACTGGCTTAAGATGGTGTGGGGACTGGTTTTATTAATCTGGATGTTTTGATTTCTGGCAGATTTATAAACACCACAGAGACTATGCCACGCTTCAGAAAGGAAGGTTCCGATTGGATGAGTAAAAGCAATGTGTCATGCGTTTACATTACGTGTAATCGGATGTCTAGTGCAGCTAGATTAAAGTCTTATTAAAACTTACTAATCATAACATTGTCATTTCACAGATTGGTCCACATTATTATTGACTAACACTTTGTTAGATTAGCTTTATTAAAAATAGAGTTCTTTGATTTATTAAAGAGTCCTTTGTCTTCATTCTTCTCTTGGGCTGGAAAGGAAAACAGTTTAGAAGCAAATGCATGACCTTGAGCAATATCTCATGCAGATAAGTTCTTGCTGAGGAGAGGGGGACAATGACTTTTAGGTGAAAAAAGTCATTTCATTCCGTTACAATACCATATAACATTTTAATATTGTGGAGTTTCACAAACTAAACCAGCTCCAAGTACTTCTTTTCCTCTCCTTTCTCCTCTGGACAAATGGTGTGATGGTGGGTCCTAGTAATTTTATGAACTGATAATTACACTGAAGCAAACATCTTTGCTGTGAACTAAATTTACTGTGTATCTTCATTCCTTTTGCCGTTCATTTTCAGTTTATTTGTCCTACTCGGAAGTTGGAATTTCCAAGGAGAAAGTGAACGCATCATTAGCTATGTAAACAAAAACTAAACTAACAAGCCAACATTAACTTAAACAGTTTATTTTGCTGCTTGAGCAGATTAAAATGCCTCATACTCAGGTCGTTGTCGTTGGTTTCATCATCACCCAATAGCCCGTCGCTTTTAGTGAAGTAGAGCCAAACTTTACAGTGCGTTCGCTTTCTTCTAGTTGGAATTTTGGAGTTCCAAGGAGACAGCAAACGCACCATTAGCTGAATGGAAGCTAACATACTATGCTAATGTTAACATTTTATTTACCTACCGGAGCACATTAAGATGAAGATGCCTCACTTAGATCGTTGTTAATGGTTTCATCATCACCTAATTACTCATCCCATTTAGTGAAGTGTATACAAAGTTCAGAGCGCTTGCTCT